>NW_028327172.1:59703702-60003841 GCF_987537825.1 Furipterus horrens | reverse complement strand
ACAGAGCTTAAAACACTTGTTATAAGGATCTCAAGGAACATTGTGAGGACTCAACAGCATTAAAAAGATCCAGTCAGAAATGAAGGATTCACTAATGGAAATTAAGAACAATTTACAGGGAATCAACAATAGAGTGGATGAAACTGAGGACCAGATCATTGATTCGGAATATAAGCAAAAAAACAACCAATCGGAACAACAAGAAGAAAAGAGGATAAAAAAGTAAAAACGAGGATAGTGTAAGCAGCCTCTGGGACAACTTCAAGCATTCCAACATTTGCATCATAGGCGTGCCAGAAGGAAAAAGAGCAAAAAATTGGAAATCTGTTTGAAAAAACAATAAAAGAAAACTTCCCTAATTTGGTGAAGGAAATACAAATGCAAGTCCAGGAAGCACAGAGAGTCCCAAACAAGATAGATGCAAAGAGCCCACTCCAAGTCACATCATAATTAAAATACCAAAGGTTAAAGATAAAGAGAGAATCTTAAAAGCAGTAAGAGAAAAGCAGAGAGTTACCTAGGGGAATTCTCATAACTGTCATCTGATTTCTCAAAAGAAACTTTGCAGGCTAGAAGGGATTGGTAAGAAATACTGAAAGTCATGAAAAGCAGGGACCTACAGTCAAGATTGCCCTACCCAGCAAAGCTATTATTTAGAATCAAAGGGCAGATAAAGAGTTTCCCAGACAAGAAAAAACTAAAGGAGTTCATCATCACCAAACCATTATTATATGAAATGTTAAAGGAGCTTGATTAAGAAAAAGAAGAAGATCAAAACTATGAACAATAAAATGGCAATAAATGCATATCTGTCAACAATTGAATCTAAAAAACAAACTAAGCAAACAAGAACAGAGACAGAATCAGGGATACAGGGAGGGTTTTGATGGTTGCCAGATGCGAGGGTGGTGGAATGGGTGAAGAGGTGAGGGGATTAAGAAGTACAAATAGGTAGCTACAGAATAGCCGTGGGGACATAAAATACAGTATAGGAAACAGTAGTGAAAGAACCTGCCCATGACCCACGGACATGGACAATGGTGTGGGGATCACCTGAGGGAGATGGGGGTTCTGGGTAGAAGGGGGAAAAGAGGGAAAAATTGGGACAACTGTAGTAGCATAATCAGTAAAATATAATTTAAAAAATAGTGGTTAAAACAACAATTTACTATATCTCATGGTTCTGTGGTTTGGGCTGTTCTTATACTGCTCAGTCCCTGCTTGGGGTTTCTTATGCTGCTACATTCAGCCAAGAATTTAGCTTAAGCTGGAACATCCAAGATGGCCACTCACCCTACAGGCCACTCTCCACATAGCTTCTCTTCACTGAGTAATCCTAGCCCCAGCTTTTCATATGGCAGCTGAAGCCCAAGCATTATAACAGACAAACCCCGATGTGCAATTGTGTGTGTCATGCTTGCTAATGTCCTCTGGCAGAGGCCAGTTTTGTGGTCAAATTCAGAATCAACTTTGGGAAGCCCAAATATCTGGAGGCATGTTTCATTGGGGACCACCAATTTCATAGTCTACCACCACAGTTTTCCTTCAGCGGAATTCTAGTTAACTGAGATATTAGCCCCTTCTCTCATGCTTCTGCCTGAACCACTTCATTCTTTGCTCTGTGCCTGTGCACGCTTCTGTTTCTGCATATGTCACACTCTACTTTAATCATCAGTTTATATTTTGATCTCTCCTCACCAAAATGAGAGGTCCTTGAATAATAACTTCTCTGAATGTTGAGCATGTATTGCAGTGTCTCCTCAAAGAAGATAATTAATGACACTGAACTGCCCTGACCTGAAATCTTTCGAACTTCACTAAGTATAAAGGGTAGAGCATCCCATTTCAGATTGTACCAGGGCAGAAACTCCTAACCTAGCTTCTTTATTTTTACTACTCTCTATCTGAAACTTATCATTTCCTTCAATTAGAAATGTAAGCACCCCTGTGAGCCAAGTATCGCTGGTTCGATTCCCAGTCAGGGCACATCACTAGGTTGCATGTCAGGTCCCCAGTTGGGGACGCAAATGAGAGGCAACCACACAGTGATATTTATCTCCCTCTCTTTCTCCTTTCCCCTCTATCTAAAAATAAAATAAATAAACAAACAAATTAATTAATTAATTAATTAATTTTTTTAAAAAAAGAAATGTAAGCACCAACCACAGTAGTATTAATCAGGAAGTGTGTGAGTTTATTACCAATAGAAACCCCCAAGTTTTCATATCACATTATAGCTGGTTTGTTGCAAATATTGTAAATATTGTGATTTTAATTTTTAAATAATTTGAACAATCGTTTTTAATATAGTTGGCTCTCTTTGTAGTCCCAAGTGTCTTATAATTCCATTTAGAAATATTATTCTGAGAAGTACATGGGTTTCACCACAGTGCCCAGGCTCTCTATGGCAAAGAGAAGTTGAAGAACTCCTGACTAGAATGAGCTCCCCACTTGGGAGACATTTAATACCCTTGGGAAGATACCCCCCCTCACTCCCGCTGCTGACTAGAGCAGCATCAGTATTGCCTTATTAGAAAAACAAATTCTCAGGCTCTACTACAAATCTTGTAAATCAGAAACTCTGTAGGTGGTGCCCAGCAATCTGTGTTTCTACAAGCCTTCCAGGAGATTATAACGCATACTAGAGTCTGAGAGCCACTTCACTAGGGAAAACAGTAGTGAGTTAAAACTGAGGTCTACAGTATGGATAAATATCTCCTATTTCCTCAACACTGAGAGAAGTACTGTAGGGAAATGTTCTATGTCTTAATTTGAGTGATTATAATGCAGATATATATATATATATATAAACTTTAGGCTCTACCCTTCAGATTAGTGCCCTTTACTATATGCATGTGATATGTCAATTCAAAAAATAAGTATACATAAGTGTAATACATAATCACTGATTTTAAGGAATTTCCCATTCAATTTACAAATCTATTTATTCTGTCATTGGTTGAGTACTAGACAGTGTGCTGGATGGTTTGCCAGGCACGAAATCTATCCTCATAAAGTATATGTTCTAGCATGGGAGTCAGAAAATAATCAACAATTAGGAAATAATGATTATGTCCATTATAATTATGAATAATATGTACCACTAAATAATTGCCATATTTCATTGAGTCTAAGATGCACTCTTCTACAGTTTAACATTTCTGAAATAAGGACATGTCTTACGTTCTATGGTTGCCAGTTCAATTATAAGCATTCTTCCAATGGTCTATATAATAATGGTGCATCTTCAGGGATGGCATCTTAGATTTTGTGAAATGTGATAAATTCTAAACTATTAAGTATTACAGGAGTTCAGGGATCTGTATATCTGTAAGCATTCCATGAGTCAAAAGGGCCTTCAAGGACAAGGTGAGACTAGAACCAGGTTAAAGAAAGAGTAGGATTTTAAACAGGGTTAACTGGAGGTTAACTGGTGAAGCACCCAAGGGGAAAAGGGAAACTGTAATTGAGAGACACATGTCTAGGTGGGACAGAGGAGGGGGAGTGTCAGGAAACAAAGGGAGCTGAGTGACTAAAAACTTGAAATCAGGTTATAAAGGCCTAGAAAGTGGAGCAACTGATGTGGTTAAAAATAAGGAGAAACTGAAGATTTCTGAGTAGAAGAATAAAAGATTAAGTCCAACTTTCATGTATGAAATGAACTCAGCAATGGGGACCAGATATGTATGTTTGTTTTCAATTTTTGGTCACCATTGTTTGAGCTTAAAAGAAGGAGACACATTGCTTCAGTTCTCAAGGAGGTTTTATGAGCTTGCAGTAGAGCCATAGCAAATATAAGAGTGTATTTAGTTACCCTCTCCTGCACGCCCAGTGGGAGAAACACCCGCTGAATGTTACTGCTCTCCAGCAGCCAGACCTGAATGGCTGCACTGAACTGTCGAAACCAAGTCAGCCATGCCAGCACTGGGCTGCTAACCATCACCCCTTCCCCACTTCAGCCTCATGGGGAGCCCTGGATGCTCAAAGACTTGTTTATCAGCCTTTCTTTTTGAAGAAGTCTCATAGTCATCTCAAATTCATTCACTTATTCCTCACCACATCCATTCCCATTTTACAGGTAAGGAGACTCAGGATCAGAAAGGTGACCCAAGGTCACAGAGCTAGTAAGTAGCAGAATTGGGATTCACACCCTCTCCTTTCTCCTCTCAAAGTCTGTGTTTTTAACCAGTACTCTGTGTGAGTCTCAGCCCTAACCAGACTGTCAGATCCATGGTTTCCGACTCCCAGTTATGGACTCTGGAATTAATACTAACACTCTCTGGGTTTGGTATGCACCCATGTGCCCACCAAATCTCAGCCTTGCCCCTAGACCAGCATACTTGCCTTTCACAAGATTAGATCTTACCTTAACTTTTTACTTTGCACTTTAGTTACTCTCCCAGACAGAAAGCCAGCTCTGAATCCCTGACCCCTTGACCTTCTCCTGCCAATCTCCTCCTCCCCATCATGTACCTCCCAAATAAGCCCTTGCCTGCTAAGCCCCAATCCCTGACATCTATTTCCCCTCTTAGGTCAGGGGTGCTAAGGCTCCAACTTAGAAACTAGATCTGGGTTCAGATTAAGGCAGGGCTTGTCAGTAGCTATGGAAATAAGAAGGGATCCCAAGGAGAGAATCTAGGAATGAAGGCAAGGAGGAGAACCGACAACCAGGCCAAAGAAGTATTAATCCAAAGGAACCTGGCACAAAAGAGCCAGCAAAGAGGAAGACTATAATAGGAGCCAACATTAAGGAGCAGGTAGAAGCAAAAAGAAGGATGGAAGTGAAAACAGCAATGACTCCCCAAGCACTGGAATGTGGAGACAGAGCATCTTATAGGGCCCAGACTATAGGGAGAATGCTTAAGGTCACTAAGCTGGTGCAGACAACTGGGACTGGCTTCCTCTGGCTTTGTCTAAGCCCTTGGGCATTATCAGAAATTATTGTTTACTCTGACCACAATCCAGCCCAATCCTAGGCTTCTTCCTCTCTCTATTTCGTTCACTCACTTATTCAATTAATAAACATTTGAGCCTCCACTAGAATATAAGCTCCATGCAGGCAGAAATACTGTACCTTTTTAATTATTTTAAGGCCTAAAACCCAGAACAATTTCTGGTACATAGTGAGCACTAGCTATATATTCATTGAATGAATGAATGAATGGATAATTAATGAATGTTTGAAAATGTGTTGAGTTCTAAAATGTTTTCTCAGTTGTGACAATAGTCTTACATGTTGCCCGCTGATATTCACCAACCAGAGATCTGAGTAGGCTAGCAGCTATCAGATACTTCCTACATTAAGATCATTTAAATTTTTCTAAGGCCAAAAGTGGCATGTGGACTTGAGAAAAGGTAAAAATATACTTTAATTAGTCAGGTTTTAGAACACCTAATATAAAATAATTTATTTTTCCTTTTTTTTAATTTCAAAACTAATTTGTGGTCAATATTATCCATAACGATAAACATTTGCTACTGGATTCAAAAGATTTTGCAACAAAGAATGCCTGAAAAATGTCAACATTGTAGGTAAAAAAAAATTGTAGAGTTTGACTACAAAATTTTCTAGACTTGAGTGAACCCCCAAAAGGAAAATATTCATACAAAGCTTTGATATTTTACTTTGGATTACTTCTCAGGGCAGTAGATCAAATAACACTCAGAAGTTTTCAAGATGCACACAAAGTCCACATAATCCCCAATCATCTATGCATCGACTATAGGATGCTGTGGTTAGCCTGGTTGAAGCTCCATCAGCCACCTTCCTATTCAAAGAAAATAACTATTCTGGGACTTGCAAAGAAACCATGGCAAACCCGGAGGGGAGATTTAACTTTAAATTAAAGAAAACCACAAGAGAGCAAACTACTGACCATAAACATATTTATATTTTGTCTGATTGGGGGGTGGAAAAGGAGTTTGAGTGACTTACAGAGCTCTTGCCCATGGTGTGGTGAAAGCAACCTAGGGGGCACGGGGAAGAGAACAGGGGAAATGCGATCAGAGGATCAAGCTACAGACAGCTAGAGGCTCAGAAGGTCCAAGGCAAACTTGGGCTTGGATTGTGCAGGTATTACTACCACCTGTTGGGTATGTGAGGGGAGAGAAGAGAACCTTAAACAAGTAACAGGCGTTATTCAAAGTGACTAGAATTTATAGAAGATTGTCTAAAGTCTGCTCTATAATCATCAAAACTGTCAGTCTGAGTATGGGGAATGATTTACAGAATTTTGCTAAACATTCTCACTAAAAATCATACTGTGTTGGGTAGAACAGATTGCTTTCAGTAACAAACAGAGAAAAATTACAACTGTCAATGAGAACTGGAAATGATACATTTCAATTCCTAACTCTTGCTAAATGATGGCATTCTAAGTAAGATAAAGCAGTTGAGGTTGTAGTAAATATTCTCCCTACCCTTTTCTGGGTAATTAAATGGGAATAAATGAGCCAGTAGGAAGTCAGCTCCTTGCTTACTAGAGAAGTATGCCCTGCTACAAGGGGCAGGGTAAGGAGGGAGTAGGGAGGACTCGCGAAGGCAAAGCCATGATCACAGGCCAGTGCGCCTGTGGACTGTGCACAGACGATGCCCCGAGATGCTATCCCATCGTTTCTGTTCTCCCAGAGCCTTGACAGAGACTGGCAGAGCTGAGATTTGGGACAAGTCACATCATGAGCTCTACTAGCTGCTCTGTCCATCCCCAGGGAAAGGATGACTGGACCATTAGGTATACTGTCCTGAGTTAAGAGGTGAGAAAATGAAGTCTGTATAAATCAGTGCCACTTCCTTCTTTGTTCACAATGCCTATTATGTAGTTCATTTACTTTTTGAAGTGCTTGTTGCTGATTGTGAAATACCAAAGAACCTAGAGAGGGAATTGTAAAGGAAAGGGACTAGTCCTCTGGATAATTCCTAGAAGCTATTTTGCAATACAGAGCAATGCTTTGTATTTCTAGGCCATGAGATTATCTATAACCAGTCTGGGGGATGGGTGGGTGAGGAAGAAAGAGCTGGGTGCATGATTTCGAGCCAAATTCTTTGGGATTTGTAGCAGGGTTCAAAGTCTGACACTACAATGTTAGTCAAGAAAAGTAAGACAGGAGCCCAAATGGATGGATTTGGACAACACAAGAAGATTAAGAAAAAGGTGCTTGAATTATACTAGAAAGCATGAAGGCTCAGAGCCAGAGAGATAAGAACTGGATTTCAGGTTGTTATCTCCCATCAGTTTAATCTTTGACAAGTGTCTCACTTCTCTAGGGCTCTGTTTCCTCATGTATAAAACAGGGATAATAATAATCTTACACAGCTGTTGTGAGAATTACGCTATATAAAGTATTAGGCACAAAATAAATGCTTTAATTTTACTAGATTGTAAGTTCCTTGAAAACAAAGAATGGATCTTAACAGCACAGCAATGGCCACAGAGAAAGATGTTTAATCATCATCATTGTCATCATCATCATCTATTCCAGACCTATGCCCAGGTGAGGCTAAAGTTGCTAGTCTATACATTCTCACTCTTACTCCTCAAAGTAAAATTCATGAACCATTGATATCACTCAGGACCTTCTTAGAAACACAGATGTCTGATCCCACCCAGACCTAATGAATCAGAATATCCATTTTGGCCTGACCCCCAGGGGGTTTGGTTGCACATTAAACTGCGAGAAGTACTACTTTCTCAAAACTGAGTGGAGGAATGAGGTGACCCAAGGCTCCCTGGGGATGGCATCTCAGGGCTCCAGATGGGAGGGGCTGGGGAAGGCAGGAGCTGTCAGGTAGTGTCCGAACTGAGTCCTTAAATTGTGACGCTGTGTGCTGGGGCTTGGGCAGATGGCCAGGCTGCTCTGCATCAAAGGAAGCAGCACTTCATCTGGCTGGGCACAGGCAGTCTGCAGATCGCATGGGTGTGTGAGCAAAGGTTGAGCTTCAGAGTCAAAGCCTGGGCTCGGAGGCAATGTTCAGAGGTCAAGGAGGCAAGAAGTCAAGCTCAGGGAGTTCAAGTGAGAGAAGCTAGAAGAGGTTATGCTGGTCTAGAGAGCCAGAGTCTAGAGAAGAGGAGGCTAGGAGAAACAGAAAGCAGGCCATTCTACCAGAACTTACAGAGCTGTTTATGGGAAAGACAGAGAGCATGTTCTCATGTTAGGAGAGGCTGCTCCGTGTCTTGAGGGCTACGTGTCTGTAGCTGGAGGGGAACTCAGCATTACGATGTACTTGCTCATTCTGAAGTCAGGTATGAAGCTTGCTGAAAGATTCCTCTATCCTGCTGACAAAAAGAGACAACTGTCAAGGTGGAAAGGTGAAGATTTCTGGGATAATTTCTATGAAAAAATGGACAGGAAGTCCCAGGACCCTTTGCTCACACCATAACCTTGTGTGTGTTCAGAGATCAGCAGGCTGTTTCTCAGGAGACAATAAGCTGATCCCCCAGTAACTCAGATAGCATTGCCTTAGGAAGACTAGCACAGAACCCTATTATCTGAGGATGTTAGAGCTAGAGGGGCTTGATGGTCATCAATCCTTTTTCTTAATCCATGGAGCCCTATCTTCCAACACTCTTACTCAGATTCCCCAACACTTGACATGGCTATTAGCAAAATGGTTCTTACTGAAGCAGAAGTTGGAGAGTCCCAAGGCATTCTCTTTTACCCTCTACTCTCCAATGCCCCCATGGGCCAGTTTGACTGTTCAGCTACAGTCCTATCATTATATAAATGTGGGAAAGGAGGCCCGTGATGACAAGGTCTTCCATGACCTGGCACTGGCTCACTTCACTGCCCTCATGGCTCCCTAAACTTTGGCCATGTGGACTTTTTTCAGTCTTTGGAATGTGCTGTGCCTTCTCTGCTGGGCCTTCCTAGGTGCCATTCTTTCTATCTGAAATGCTCCCTGCTCCCCTCCAATACCTCCTTGTGTTCCCACCCTATTCCTGCCTGCCTGACTCCTCTGTAACCTGCGGGTCTCAGAGGCCTGCCTGTTTGCTCACTGTGTCAGCACACTGCCTGATCAATCGTAAGTGCTGTGCATCTCTTTTTGAGTGAGTGAATGAGAACACTGACAGGAGCCTTGCTCCATGGCTACCCGGCCACCTCTGAGGTTTGAGAAAGTTGACAGCCTTTCCACACAAATAAGGGGTGATCATGAGCAAAATCTTGTCCAGTCTGTGTTGTTTCTTCTCAGATAATTCTGACTGGTGTGCTACAGTGATAGGCTGAAGATTCAGGTAATGAGCTAATATTTTGGGAAATGCAAAGTGAGATGTGCTTAGAAAATGTGAGTAAGTCCATGTGATATAGCTGCCTTCAAAGTGGCCAGTTATTGGCAGATATCTGCTTCTCATGAGGACAGTCTTCAGACATCATCCTGACCTTCTGCCACCCTGACGGTCTTAAATCTGACTACCTTCTAACACCAGTAACCATATTTGACATTCCTAAAAGATTATTTTACAGAAGTTCAACAAAAAATTATTCATGACTTCCTTGATGACCAAAAAAAAAAAAAAAGGCCATACAACATAGTGTTTGGTATTTTTTTGGGCATCTCTAAAGTCATCGTCATCGTCATCGGCAGCCGTCCGTCTCGAGAGACGATGGCGTAGCTTCCCGAGAGTCTATCTGCACCGCCGAGAATGGCTGTGCAGTCCGACTCGGGAGTGACAATCCCTGCCGCACTTGTTACAGGTGAAGGCAGATGGCTGTTGTTGCTGCTGCTGACGCTGCTTCCGCCTCGATCTTTTCTGGACCGCCTCCTCGTTGTGCGCAGCCTCTGCACGTGACGTACCTTGCCTGACCGTGAGCCTCCAGGCTAGGCGGTCGTCTGCTTGAACTTCCCATGTGTTGAGATTGATGGAGCATTGTGTCATGTCCTTTTTGCAGATGTCTTTGAACCACAGTTTTGGGCGCCCTGTCCTCCTCTGGCCTTCTGCTAGCTCGCCGTAGAGGAGGTCTTTGGGAATACGGCCTGCATCCATTCTTTTGACATGGCCGAGCCACCTGAGGCGTCTCTCACTAAGAACTGCATGCAAACTGCTCATGTTGGCTCGCTTCAGCACCTCGGTGTTGGGGACCTTATCCTGCCAGGCGACATGCAGGACGCGTCGCAGGCACCTCATGTGGAAGCTGTTGAGTTTCCTTTCGTGCCTTGCGTAGGTGGTCCACGTCTCGCTGCCATAGAGGAGAGTGCTGAGTATGCAGGCTTGGTAGATGCGCAGTCTGGTTTTCTCAGTGAGGCTGGAATTGTTCCACGCTCGCCGGTTCAGTTTGGCCATAACTGTGGCTGCCCTGGCGATTCTCCGGTTGACCTCCAAGTCAACTGACAGAGAGCTCGAGATGGTGGACCCGAGGTAAGTGAAGTCGTTGACAACCTCCAGGGTGTATCCATCGATGGTGATGCATGGGGGAGTCCCTGTGCCTTGAGCCATAACGTTCGTCTTCGTCAGGCTGATGGCTAGTCCGAACTCCTTGCATGCGTGGGAAAGGCAAGTGACTAGCTGCTGGAGTCCCTCTTCTGAGTGTGATGTCAAGGCTGCGTCATCGGCGAAGAGCATCTCACGGATGAGCACCTCTTTGACTTTGGTCTTGGCTCGTAGACGGGCCAGGTTGTAGAGCTTGCCATCGGATCTGGTGTGAATGAAGACACCCTCGCTGCAGTCCTTAAAGGCGTATTGGAGGAGCATGGAGAAGAAGATTCCGAACAGCGTAGGCGCGAGGACGCAGCCCTGCTTTACTCCGCTGCTGACTGGGAAGGCCTCAGAGGTTGCGCCGTTGTAGGACACCGTGCTGTGCATGTTGTCGTGAAAGGACATGACCACAGCAAGCAGATGTGGTGGACAGCCAATCTTCCGTACCAAGCTGAAGAGTCCGCTTCGACTGACCAGATCAAACGCCTTCGTGAGGTCGATAAAGGCGAGGTAGAGTGGTTTATGCTGCTCGTGACACTTCTCCTGCAGCTGGCGTAGGGAGAAGATCATGTCCACTGTTGATCGGCCAGCTCTGAAGCCACACTGGGACTCTGGGTAGACGCGGGAAGCAAGGGTCTGCAGGCGGGCAAGAGCGACCCGGGCGAATACTTTGCTGACGACGCTGAGGAGAGAGATGCCCCGGTAGTTGTTGCAGTCGCTGCGGTCTCCTTTGTTCTTGGACATGGTGATAATGTTGGCGTCTCTCATATCCTGGGGGATGTAACCCTCCTTCCAGCAGAGACAGAGTAGATGGTGGAGCGGCTGTAGCAGAACTGGTTTCCCGCTCTTTAGGATTTCTGGAGGGATTCCGTCGCTTCCTGGTGCTTTCCCACAAGCGAGGCGGTCGATGGCTTTGCCGAGCTCTGCCGCAGTAGGTGGGGTGTCTAGCTCCTCCATGACTGGTAGGTCTGGGATGGCGTTAAGAGCAGTGTCTGTTACGGTGTTCCTCGTCACGTACAGCTCGAGGTAGTGCTCGGTCCACCGCCGCATTTGCTGTTCCTGGTCAGTGATGACCTCACCTGTCTTGGACTTAAGGGGGGCGATCTTGGAGGGGATTGGGCCTGTTGCCTTCTTGATACCCTCATACATTCCTTGTGCGTTGCCTGTATCGGCGGCTTCCTGGATGCTTCTGCACAGGTTTAGCCAATAGGTGTTGGCACAGTGGCGAGAGGTCTTCTGGACTTTGTTCCTGGCAGCCCGTAGAGCTTGAAGTGTACTGGGAGTGGGCGTGGCCTTGTAAGCCAGTAGGGCCTTCCTCTTAGCCTCGGTCACGGGTTCCATTTCTTCCCAGTGAGCCTCGTACCAGTCAGCGTTCTTCCGCTCTTTCTTCCCGTAAGCGATAATGGCGGAGTTGTATATGGCGTCGCGGAGACGTGGCCAATTGGATTCGATAATGTCATCTGCCGCCGTTCCCTCGCTGAGTGCATCTTCCATCCTGTTGATGAATTGCTGGGTCTTAACTGGGTTGCTGGCACAACTGGTGTTGATGCGTGGGCGACCCTTCATCTTGGAGTGGTGCAACCTCTTCGGCGTTATGCGCACCTTGCTTACCACGAGGGCATGGTCCGTGTCGCAGTCTGCACTGTGGTAGCTGCGGGTGAGGAGGGTGCTGCCAATATCCGTTCTTCTGGTGATGACGAGGTCAAGCTGGTGCCAGTGGCGGGAGCGGGGGTGCCTCCATGACACCTGGTGGATCTCTTTGCACTTGAAGAATGTGTTTGTCACGCACAGGCCGTGGTGACACAAAAGCTCAAGCAGTCGCTGGCCATTCTCATTGATCTTTCCTCTCCCAAAGTTTCCAAGGCAGGTGGGCCAGGCCATGTGGTCGGCTCCTACTCTTGCGTTGAAGTCTCCAAGGAGATAAAGAGCGTTACTTCTGGGGATCATGCTTCATCCAGTGCATGGTAGAACTGTTCTTTCTCTTCGGTGGTGGCGCAGAGGGTTGGGGCATACACGCTAAGAATGCTGACTGGGCCGAAAGTTGTTGACAATCGGAGGGTAAGTAATCTCTCTGTGCCTCCTGTGGGTGGCTCTATGGAGTTAACAAGCGTGTTCTTCACAGCGAACCCAACACCGTGCTGTCTTGGTTGGTCCGGAGACTTCCCTTGCCAGTAGAAGGTGTAGTTGGTTTCTCTGATAGTTCCGTTGTCGGCCAACCGGGTCTCCTGTAGAGCCGCAATGTCGATGTTTAGTCGTGCCAGTTCCCTGTCGATGACGGCGGTTTTCCTGGCACCATTGATCCACGGAAGGTCTGCAGTAAGTCCGGGACACATGGTCCTGATGTTCCAGCTAGCGAGGCGAAGAGCTGGAGGCTTCTTTCTTGTTCTTTGCTTGGAATTGCCTGGTGCGAGTGTTTTGTGGCCCACTTTTCAAGAGACGCCTCTCTGATCCCCACGCACCCAGTGGGGCAGGTGAGCCATGGCGAGACGGCACCTAATTGGCTGGGGGCTGCCCAGCTTGAGGCGGGCGGTAGCTGTCCAGTGAGGTGCGATGACCTCTCCCACCGTCAGAGGAGACCCCTGGCGCTCGTTTCCTTCGCCAATCGGATGAGCTTATAACCGGTAACTGTCTCCTCCCGTGTTAAGTCGACATCTTGCGATGACGCTGGAGTGTCCTCTCCAGTGAAGCTACAAAGCCTGGGCAGGGTGATATGGGGGGCCAGCTGTTGCCCATGCAGCAGACCCCCCCTCTCTTCGCAGCTGAAGGATCCAAGGGGAAAGACAGAGTCAATACAGCTTGGCTTCAGGTGCGCCGCAGGAGTTGCCGGTGTTGACTACAAAGTCAAACCGCCTTAGGGACTCCGGCTCCGGATTTTCTGTCGGGGTTTACTCCCTTAACCTTTCCCCTGAGGAGGTATGCCACAAGACAGCGGAGGTTTGGAGTCAGAGTTTTCCTTCTCTGATGTGCCCTGACTGGAAGATCGAACCAGCGACACTTAGCTCGCAGGCCGACGCTCAATCCACTGAGCCAAACCAGCCCAAGCACAAATATGGGTTATATTTATCGCAGATTTTTCGCTATATCACGGGATTTTGCGGGACTGTATATGTATGTTGGTAAAGTTACGCAGGTTTAAGAGTGTAGAATATGTTTAAGAACACAAGTAGTGTTTACGAAAGTGTGGAAGAGGTTAATAAGGGACTAGGAACGGTTAATAAGGGACTGGAAACAGTTTATAAGTGTGTGGGAAGGGCTTGTAAAGCCTTAAAATATATATAAATACTGAAATAAATGTAAGGTTCCTACTTTGCAAATTTTCACATATCACGGGGGAGGGGGTCTAGAACATAATACCCACGATAAATGAGGGAACACTGTATATATATAATGATAAACATATATGTAATAAAATATAATATAGAGAATTAACCACTATTTAATTACATTAATGAGCATCTATAAGAAATATTGAGATGATTCTTTCCCTAACATAAGAGCCTGTGGAGAGCGAGACTCTCACATCTGCCTTGTGGACTACCATGTCTGTCCCAGAACTCGGCCATTTAGGTGTTGGCTGAGCTCTCCCACCGCTCCCTCCCTCCAATCCTGTCTTCTTGTTGGGAATCTGAACTCCCTATTCACTCTCTGGTCTCTTTAAACTGCCTGCTTTGTGACATCATTCTCCCACCAACCTACCACCACCTGGTAGAATCTTGGTGTTTCCATGGAATTGTCTGTAAATAAATTTGGATCATTGAAACTGTCCAGTGACCAGTGTGTCCAGTGACCTTCGTACTGGGCACATGTGTTCTTTGGCTCCGGCCACTCAGCCATCCGGTATTGTCTCCTAACCCCTTGCACCTATAGTTGACATTTCCTCTTCTTCTCTGACCATGTCAGGTAAGGAAATAAACATTTTTAAAGCTTTTTGTTAGACTCCACCCCCCCCCCCCCCATTTAGCATTAGAGACCAAATACTATATTATGAGGGGGCGGGGAGTATTGACCTACACACCTGGAGACCTAATTTCAGTTTGGATTTTGACACTCACTAGCTATGTGACTTTGGACACGTAATCTGTTTTTTCCTCATCTATTCGGTTAATATGTTGGATTGGTTGCTCTTTCTAGTCCCTTTCTCTTCTATTACTGAGCCTTCAAGGATACCCATATGAAAAGAAAAACCAAGACTTCCTGAGTGATAGTAAACATAGATGATGGAGAAAACTAGCAACATGTACATACAGAAGGTGTCATGTGTAATGGTCTCCCACCAGTGATATTTCTACCTCAGTATTTTAAACTTAGTGCTATTTAAAAAGTAATTTACACCAGTTTTTGGAGTTTTCTATCCAAACCTGGTGAAAAGAGATAATAAGTAGAGAGGATGAAGAATACTGGGCAATAGGAAGGCAAATATTTAAATGTATGGATGTTTAGGATTATTTTTATCAGCACAGGCCAACAGGAGGAACCAAGAGGGAGGGGAAAGTATAAGAACGAAGGAGGGGAAACCATAGGAATGAAGGGGGACAGCATGGAGGAACCCTCAAGAGCAAATACGGTAGCTTGGAATGGAATGTTGAAGGAAACCAAAGATTTTAAATTAAAGCAGCAATAGCACAGGGTAAAATCTGCTCAGAGGAGGGCAAAATAAAAGTGACTTTTAGCAAATGCTTACATTTGTAGACTAGGACGGAAAGTAAGGCCAGAATAGGATATCACTAGGCAAAGGAAGTTGTCCAGGAACTCGTATTCAGTTGTCTGTGCTTTTCAGTCACCTCTCTGAACACACATGACAATGGACAGTTGAATGTAAACATTTAACACCTGTATTTTAGAGCTGAAATGTCCTATAAAGACGAAACTATAAAACTGGTTATCTGAGGGGCTGGAGGAAACAGTACTTTCCGTTGTTTCACTTCATTCTGATTTTTAAACCATGTAGATATTTAGTCTATTAAAAATAAATATCTTTAATGATATATCCTAACATGAATCAGAAAGACTAATTCTTTTGTGTGGTAACTGTGTTTGAAATAGAACGGGTTTTCATCTTTACAGTTAGTTTCTCCCTAACACAGAGAGCACACTGATAAACAGCCATCATCTCCTTTCAGATCTTAGTTACCTATGAAAAAAGAAAAGTCAGGCCCCACATCTCCAATTTCACATTTATCTAGATACAATTTTGTGGAGCCTTTTGAGGGATCCTACGTTAAATTTTTTGGTATTGACTCTACCATGAAGGTTTTTAAGGCTTTGGGTATGACACATTTCTGGATGTTGAAGACCATTAAAATCTGGGTTTTAAGATAAATATAAAACCTTCCTGATACTTTTAAGTGTCCTTTTGTGGTTGTTATGTGTTTTTATTAATTGGAATACATATTTCTACTGGATTCACTGTTATATGTCTGTTACTTGCTGTGTAATATTCAAACGAACATGGATGAGCACAATAATGGAATTCCTTTACACTTACTTTGCTCTCTGCTTTATAGCTGGCTTTACTGAAATATTTGCCTGTATTGGAGCCAATTGTACATACACATTTATTGCATTTTGAAACTGTTAAGCAAGTCTTATTGATATATCTTCTCTGTCCCTATGTACTAGCTAGGAGTGCCCTCAAATCACCTTTCATTCTGGGCTGTACTTTGGTTATAGTATTCACTAAAATAAAATAGGCAACATTCAGTTTTATACTATTGCATGTTTAAAACAGAACTTCATTTACTAGGACATTTATTATGTTTTGATCCTTTCTGCACCCCCAATTTTCATTAATATATATGTATCTTTTTAGTTTTGTAATGTGATTTCATAATTTTTCTGTTTTTCAAGAACTTATACATTACATGTAATATATCACTTGTCATATATGAATTATTGCTGCTGTTGTTATATAAGCACTTCATAGATGATTAGCCTAAAGTTCAGAGAGTTTAAATAATGGTTTTCTTTCAAAAAATACGTCTTGAGAAACACAATCTCAAATAGTCATTTTGAGAAAGGATTAGAAATCAGGCTTCAGGAACATAAGAATGATCGTATATCTTCACCAATCAGACTGAACTACATGTGAATTCTAAGAATAACATGTAAACTGCAGGCAAAGTGAGACACTGAAGATTATGATGGTAATAGCTGTACTGGTTTCTCATGGACAAAATGCCACCTGCATTAGAGCTGTATTGTTCCCAGTTTATGGCTGTGTAATGCTCTGAGCACGGTCCTGGCAGGGCAGCCAGGATGCTAAGGTTATGTAGCCTGGGAATAATACTAACATAAGGGGAGAACTTGAACAAGTCTACCTGACCACTCTGAACCTCAGTTACCTCATTCATAACAGGAGAATGTTAGAGCAGAGGTTCTCTAAAGACTTCTGGTTCTAAATGCTTCAAGTCTAGGAAATAGCATGCAAATCCACATGAGTGCATGCTCAAGACATGACAGGGCAAGGAGAGGTTGATTCTAAGCCACAGAACAATATATGAGCCACACGACTTGACCTTCTGCACATTTTTGCCAAGTTGGGAGCAAAGCCACTTAATACAGAGAGTAGCAAACTGCTCTAGCATTTACAACCAGCATACACTGTTTGATTTTTGACATCTCCATGAGGATTGGACTTAGAGGCTTTCTGGTAACAATAATCTAAAGCAGCAGTTCTCAACCTGTGGGTCACGACCCCTTTGGGGGTCGAACGACCCTTTCACAGGGGTCGCCTAAGACCATCGGAAAACACATATATAATTACATATTGTTTTTGTGATTAATCACTATGCTTTATGTTCAATTTGTAACAATGAAAATACATCTTGCATATCAGGTATTTACATTACGATTCATAACAGTAGCAAAATTACAGTTATGAAGTAGCAACGAAAATAATTTTATGGTTGGGGGTCACCACAACATGAGCAACTGTATTCAAGGGTCGTGGCATTAGGAAGGTTGAGAACCACTGATCTAAGATAGTGTTATTCAACAAACAGAGTTCATCAGTCTCATTGACTTTTTTCGTCGTCCTCTGGTTCTCCACAGAGAAGTTCCAAAATCCACCTCTCCTTGGAAATTCAGATTCTCTGCAGCCCTCTCTTCCTATACTGAGCAAGGCAGCCTCCCTAACAGGAAGCGTCTGCAACTTCTCCAGAGTCTCTGCTCCAGCTGTCAGTTCAGAAAGGCTACTGCCATCAGCCTCTGCCCCCTTTTACTACCACTCATGGGTAGTGCCTACTTTTACCAACATGCTAGCATAACTATGTTGCCTGGAGGCACTGGCCAGAGCCAGATCTCCACCTCAGCCGCTTCCCATCCTGGTATTTCCAGTGGGCTATCACAGGAGGCTCTGAAAAGAAGTCATCATCACTCAGACCTCACTGTGACTGTTCCTGACCAAACACAGATGTTTTTCCATGTCTATGGCATTTCAGTACGATACTAGTTCAGATGCCAATACCATGGCCCCTCTGTATCCGTCACTTTCTGCACGCCTTGTTCAGGTGACACCATCTCAGGTTCCAAATCTGGGACATAGCCTGTCACTACTCTACCAGGAAGGCAGTCAGGTCACACTGGGGCCTGTGCTCTCTGGAGAACTCGGCCCCTACCTCCAAACCAATGGCTGCATTGTTTCCTCCACAGAGAGGAGGGCCTCTGTCCTTCAACCAGAGGTGGTCATGGTATGGTCCTAAAGGACATTCAGCCCCAAAATGTGATACCATTGGCCTCCGCCTCTGAAATCTCGTCCTCTGTGTCTGCTCAACCCATCTCAGAGACACATTTTCAAGGTGAGTGCAAAGCAAGAAGTAGAGAGATAAGGCCAGTATTCAAAAATAGGGCCAATCTGCAGCCTGGAAGTGGCGAGTCCACTGACAGGTGGAATTTAAGTCCAGTGACTTTAGGAAATACTAACTCCGGTCACTGCTCTCCATTTTTAGAGTCATGAGAACCCATAATAGAGGTGGGGAGGCGGGGACATCTACAGGCCATGTATGCTCTACGTATGGAACCTCAAGAGCATATCAGGAAATACCACCTTTTGCGCTGCCCTGTACTACCACACTGAAATGAGCTCCCGCCCCTGATTTCTTGCTTTAGTCTATTGTAATGGTAGGTCAGAACTCTTATTGTGACCGTGCCAGTTTCACTTTCCCTCATTTCCTTAGCTTACACCAGATTTAAGACCTTGTGTTCCAAGATCATGTCCACAGTAGGCAGGTTAAAGACTGTCCGTGTTTACATATATTTCAATTAGAGGAGCTCCATTCCCTCCCTTGTTTTTGGTATGAAGTACTCTTATTCTGTCAGGAGGATGGAGAGAATTAAAATAATTCTATATGAGAATGCTAGGCTTGCAAAACACTTAAAAAATCACTTTGACTTCTTATTTGATTCATAACAGCCCTGTGCAATACAAAGAAAACCATGGAACAGCGGCATCAATTGACCGCCATGAGGAAGTAGAACTGTTGCCTTCTAGCTCCTAGTGTAGGATGCTGTCCATGATCCTAAGAGCCAGTAGAAATACATTTCCCATTGCAGGAAGGTGCATCATTGGTGATAGGGGGAGCACCTTGCTTACCAAGGCCTGACATCTTCTCCTTAATTCCTTTGTAGTGATGGAGAGTTCCCTGGGGACGGAGACTTCCCAGGGATTGCAACCTCCAAGCACAGCAGTTTGTCTACCACAAACTCCAGAATTCCCCAACTTCTGCAAGAGCAGAAATACCCACTTACTCGAGAGTACTCTAGCACCTGAGCTCGAGCACATTTCAACGGTAGCTCCAGGGCAGAGTTCTAGTAATCTCCTGGCACTGCCGCCAGCGACAAGCCAGGAAAAGAAAGAGAATGAGAATTTGGGCGATATTAAAGCCGACCTTTCAAAACCTCTGGAGGCCTACCAGGTCCCAGTGGAAAAACACGATTCTCCACAGCACCATTTAGAAGTCGGTGACAGTCACCATTTTCAGGATTTCATCGATGTCCCAGGCCCAGAAAAGCAGCCTGGTTGTGAATACGCTGGTCTCGGAGAGACTAGCCTGAGTCTTAAGAACCAAGGGACACTTGGAAATGAGGCTGACTCTGAGGATGGTTCTGCAGATATTGCAACACTGCTGGAGAGCAGTCACCTTCCGCAGGTCAAAAAGTCCTTGGGTGACCTCGATGAAACCAAAGGTCCCAAGGTGATCAAAAACAAGGATACCAGAGCCATCAAGTTGAATGAGGTACAGAAAAAGTCAAGTGTCACTACGGTTCCCTCTCTTCTAGCCCAGAGGAACAAACATAAAGCCTCTGAGCCCATCACTGGTGCACCCAAAGCTAAAATCAAGCCCGAGAGACGAGACGGCATGTGCTTTGGAGAAGTGGGTATTTGCAAACATGTAGCCAGTGACAGGGTCCCTGAGAACAGCGTCAAGCACTCTAAGAGCAAGCCGCAGAAAGCTGCGTCCAGCAGGAACAGCAAAACTAAGAGCCATGTGCCAGAAAAGACCAAAAGAAACCAAGACAACAACTCCAAGAAAGCTGAAGAGAGTAAGCAGTCAGGAAACAATGTCACCGCAGAAGAGAAGCCAATCGTTGCCCATATGAAGCAGAAGAAAACTCGACCTGAGCTGACGCAAGAGACCTTCATAAAGCCCCACAGCTGCCTAAGTACGCACATGCTGGAGTCTGTGCGGGTTTTCCCCGCACTGGGGAAGAAGAGTCATAAGAAAACTGAACTGTCTTCCTCCCGGGCCCCAGGAAATGCAAGCAACCACAAAGGCCCCCATCGGCCCCCAGCTATCAAACCAGGGCTGGATACCTCGCACGAGGGCAAAGGTCCTGAGAAAACTCAGGTCAAAAGAGATGGCAGTGCTGAGAAAGAGTCTTCCTCGCCATCTCCGTATGAGCTGCCACCTCCCGGCAAGGTCAAGTTGATTCCTTTGCCTTTCCTTAACCTGGACAAGCCTCAGGCTCGACGAGTTCCTCAGAGGCCACATCCTACTGCATCATATCGGCCTGCTGTGGCTAACCCTGCCCGGTCTGGTTCTAACTCCGTTCGGCCTACTGCAGTCCATTCAGCCCAGCCCACTGCTGCATCTTTGACAGGTCCTGCAAGACCAGCTCAGCCGATATCGAGCAACCCGTCCCAGCCAGCTTGGAGCAGCCCTGCCCGACATGATTCTAACTCGGCTCAACGTACTGCAGCCCATTCTTCCCAACCAACTCCTGCTTCTTTCACAGGTCCAGCCAGACCAGCGTGGCCAATTTTGAACAACCCATCCCGAACAGGTGTGACCAACCCTGCCCAACCTGGTTCTAACTCAGCTCAACCGACTGCAGTCCATTCATCTCAACCATCTCCTACTCCTTTGACAGGTACTGCCAGACCCTCGGCCAGCGCTCTCCATTTTCAGAGTAATTATGAGAACGCGCAATAGAGGTGGGAAGGTGGGACACTCTAAAGGTCATGCATGCTCTAGGAATGAGAACCACAAGAGCGTACCAAGGGATACCACCCTTTCACTGCCCTGTGCTACCACACTAAAATGACTCCCGTCCCTAATTTCTTGCTTTAGTCTATTTGTAAAGGTGTTTCAGAACTCTTATTGTAATAATGCTGGTTTCACTTTCCCTCACATCCTTAGTTTACACCAGGATTTAAGACCTTATGCTCCAAGATGATGTCCACAGCAGGCAGGCTAGAGATGTGGCTGTGTTTATGTATATTTCATCAGGAACAGCTCCATCCCCTCTCTTGTTTGTGGTGTGAAGTATTATTATTCTGTCAGAAGGGTGGAGAGAATTGAAATAATTCTATGTGAGAACGCTAGGCTTGTAAAACACTTAAAAAATCACTTTGACATCTTATTTGACCCATAATAACCCTGTGCAATACAAAGAAAACCATGGAACAATGGCATCAAATGATCCCCGTGAGGAAGTAGAACCTTTGCCTTCTGGCTCCTAGTGTAGGACGCTGACCATGATCCTAAGAAGAGCCAGTAGGAATACATTTCCCATTGTAGGAAGGTGCACGAATGAAGATAAGGGGAGCATCTTGCTTACCAGGGACTGACTGACTTCTCCTTAATTCCTTTGTAGAGACGGAGAGTTCCTTGGGGATGGAGACTTCCCTGGGCTTGCAACCTCCAAGCACAACGTCTTGTCTGCCGCAAATCCCAGGATTCCCAAACCCCTGCAGTACTAGAAATACCCACTTACTTGAGAGCACTCCACCACCTGAGCTTGAGCACATTTCAACGGTAGCTCCAGGGCAGAGTTCTAGTAATCTCCTGGCACTGCCCCCAGTGCCAAGCCAGGAACAGAAAGAAAGAAAGAATTTGGATGACATTAAAACCGACCTTTCAAAGCCTCTGGAGGCCTACCAGGTCCCAGTGGAAAAACACGATTCTCCACAGCACCATTTAGAAGCCGGTGACAGTCACCATTTTCAGGACTTCATCGATGTCCCAGGCCCAGAAAAGCAGCCTGGTTGTGGATACGCTGGTCTCGGAGAGACTAGCCTGAGTCTTAAGGACCAAGGGACACTTGGAAATGAGGCTGACTCTGAGGATGGTTCTGCAGATACTGCAACACTGCTGGAGAGCATTCACCTTCCACAGGTCGAAAAGTCCTTGGGTGAACTCGATGAATCCAAAGGTCCCAAGGTGATCAAAAACAAGGATACCAGAGCCATCAAGTTGAATGAGGTACAGAAAAAGTCAAGTGTCACCACGGTTCCCTCTGTTCTAGCCCAGAAGAACAAACATAAAGCCTCTGAGCCCATCACTGGTGCACCCAAAGCTAAAATCAAGCCCGAGAGACGAGACGGCATGTGCTTTGGAGAAGTGGGTATTTGCAAACATGTAGCCAGTGACAGGGTCCCTGAGAACAGCGTCAAGCACTCTAAGAGCAAGCCGCAGAAAGCTGCGTCCAGCAGGAACAGCAAAACTAAGAGCCATGTGCCAGAAAAGACCAAAAGAAACCAAGACAACAACTCCAAGAAAGCTGAAGAGAGTAAGCAGTCAGGGAACAATGTCATCACAGAAGAGAAGCCAATCGTTGCCCATATGAAGCAGAAGAACTCTCAACCTGAGCTGACACCAGAAATCTTCAAAAAGCCCCGCAGCTGCCTAAGTACACACATGCTGGAGTCTGTGCGGGTTTTCCCCGCACTGGGGAAGAAGAGTCATAAGAAAACTGAACTGTCTTCCTCCCGGGCCCCAGGAAATGCAAGCAACCACAGAGGCCCCCATCGGCCCCCAGCTATCAAACCAGGGCTGGATACCTCGCACGAGGGCAAAGGTCCTGAGAAAACTCAGGTCAAAAGAGATGGCAGTGATGAAAAAGAGTCTTTCTCTCCATCTCAGTATGAGCTGCCACCTCCCGGCAAGGTCAAGTTGATTCCTTTGCCTTTCCTTAACCTGGACAAGCCTCAGGCTCGACGAGTTCCTCAGAGGCCACATCCTACTGCATCATATCGGCCTGCTGTGGCTAACCCTGCCCGGTCTGGCTCTAACTCCGTTCAGCCTACTGCAGTCCATTCAGCGCAGCCCACTGCTGCATCTTTGACAGATCCTGCAAGACCAGCTCGGCCAATTTCAAACAACCTATCCCAACCAGCTTCGACCAACCCTGCGCGGCCTATGGATCCTCAGTCTCCTGCTCCTAGCCCTGTGTCCTACAAAACATCAGCTTTCACTTCTTTCCATCGGGAGCCCATTCGCTCTGCTGTGACCAAGCTCCAGTCCCAGCCCAAGCCCCTAAACCAATATCTACTCCAGGATTTCACCCTTCAACCAATTCCTTTGAAGAAACCCAATGTTTCTGGGCCCATGGTGTCAAAGCCCATCACAGATGTGCAGAGGGATGAGCGGGAGGTCATGAAGAGGAAGGCTCAACTGGAATGTGAGAAGGCTGCCAAATGCTCTTCGGTGAAAGTGGAGCATTTCAAGGAGAAGGAAAAGGAAACAGAAACTTCTCAACAGTACGGCTACGCAATATAAGAGATGCTAACATTGTTGGTGCCACTTTGGATGCCTGCTTTTGTCCACAGAAAAGTACAAATTTCTCTGTACTGTTATATTTTAAAACAATAAAGTTCATTAAACAAATGTTCTAGATTCAGTGGATGAGTAATAAGAAATCCTTTTGAGTTTGGAGATGCTGTTCATTGTGGGTTTTCTCTGGTGGGGGAGGAGATCAGTGGCTGTGTGAGAATGAAATATTGGTAGTTTGATGGATGAATGAAGGACAAAAGGGAAAAACTGAGAAAAAAAGGAAACTCACAGACGTAGCGTCCTGTCCCGCGTCCAAGTCCAGGTGTTGGTGGCCGCCGATCCGGAGAAGCTGCACAGCGTCCCTTGTTCGGACCAGGGTCGCCCCCCCCCCCCCCCCCCCCCGTTTTAACCTTCGCCATTTAGTATCCAAATCTAGGTCGCTCCGGCGCGGCCGAGGAGAAGGCCGCCTGCGAAATGTTCAAAAACACGTTCCAGAGCGGCTTCCTCTCCATCCTCTACAGCATCGGCAGCAAGCCCTTGCAGATCTGGGACAAAAAGGTGCGGAATGGCCACATCAAAAGAATCACTGACAATGACATCCAGTCCCTGGTGCTGGAGATCGAAGGGACGAATGTCAGCACCACATACATCACGTGTCCTGCAGACCCAAAGAAGACACTGGGAATTAAACTTCCGTTCCTTGTCATGATCATCAAAAACCTGAAGAAATACTTTACTTTTGAAGTACAGGTACTAGATGACAAGAATGTGCGCCGGCGGTTCCGGGCCAGCAACTACCAGAGCACCACGCGGGTCAAGCCCTTCATCTGTACCATGCCCATGCGGCTGGATGACGGCTGGAACCAGATTCAGTTCAACCTGTCGGACTTCACTCGGTGCGCGTACGGCACCAACTACATTGAGACCCTGAGAGTGCAGATCCACGCAAACTGTCGCATCCGACGGGTTTACTTCTCAGACAGACTGTATTCAGAAGACGAACTGCCATCTCTAAAGTAGGTGAATAAATATCTCCAAGAACACCCATCTGACAGAGAAAAATAAATAAATAACTATAAATTAATGTTGCACTGAAATTTTTCCAAGCATATTGCAGCTATAAATACTCAATCAACATATTCCAAAACTACTTCTCCTTATTAGTATGTGGGCAGCAAATTGTTAAGAAAAACTAATTATCTCTTTAGATAGTATTACCCTAAACATTACTTTTACAAGCTTTGTAGAATGACTCATCAGGTTAACTCATGTCTCTGTTTAAGCATAATTTTTTTAAAAGGGCCACTTCCTGGTAAACAGGTTTTAAATTAAAAAGGAAAATTGTATTTGCATCCCTCAAAGATAAAGGAGAAACTACAGACTATTTAATTATCTACGTTCTCTATTTCTACTTATCTTTGGCACCAGTTACAAAGCAAGACTACCTGAAAGGATAATTTCTCTCACCAGAAACTCTTTCAGTTACATAGGACTTAGCTATTTACAAAGTATGTTCACATACTTGATTCCATTTGATCCTCCCCACAGTCCCATAAGGCAGGTGTAATGAGAATTAGAGCTAAGTTCATCTTATAAATGAGATGCTGAGACCATGGAAGCTATTGGACTTGTTCATGGTCACCCTGTGAGGTGGGGCTCATCCAGACCTCGAATCCAAGGTTTGTGA
Organism: Furipterus horrens; assembly: GCF_987537825.1. Taxonomy (NCBI): domain Eukaryota; kingdom Metazoa; phylum Chordata; class Mammalia; order Chiroptera; family Furipteridae; genus Furipterus; species Furipterus horrens. The sequence continues at coordinate 59,978,753 of NW_028327172.1, read as the reverse complement.
TCCCAGATCTATCTCAGAGTTATCATCATCAGGTGAACTATGATTAGGTTGGCCTGATGTCTTAGATCATATTCCAGAGGTACCTTGAAGGTCTCCTAGTGCAGTGGTTCTCAAGCTACATTTCTTAGAGCCCTCAGAGGCCAGAGTGGTGCTCAGGAAGCCACTGCAGGGCACGTGAGAAGGCAGGGTAATGGGCTACTATTTCTACTATTTCAACCAAGGAGCTCCGTTTTTATGTCTCATGTAAAATTGTTTCAAGTAAAATTTCTTTGGAAGAAAGTATTACACTGCTTTAAAAAATGTTTGGAACTCCAGTATACAGTTCAAACTTCTCATTTTACAGATTGGAAAAGATCCACAAAGATCCCGACACTGGTCCAACTTTGCATATAACTAAGACTAGAAGCCAGACAATCTCTATCCCTAGTCCATTAACTTGTGATTGGGATAAAAGTTAAGTCTCTCAGTACAGTGTTTTGTCTATATCCAAAGTCCTCAAACTTTAGTATGTAGCAGGATCACCTGGAGGGCTTGTCAGTCACAGACCTCTGGGTCCCACCTCCCAAGGTTCTGATTCAGTAGTGCCAGGGTGGGACCTGAGAAATTTTCAGGCAATGCTGAGGCTGCTGAACCACTTGTCTACAGGATACAGAACAACTGAAAGGTCAACTGAATTGACCAACTAATTGTGCATTTTGTCAATTTTACTTCATTCCGGGAAAATGGTAAAGGAAAATTCCTCCATACTTTACAAACTCATTGCTTTCACCACGCCACTACATATGCCTCAATACCTAGCACTGATATCCAATCACATCAAAGATCCTAAACCCTTGTGTAGCAGATGACAATGATGTCTCAACCCATGTCCCCTCATCCAACCTCTGAGTTTATCTGCACCTGCAGAGTGGGCAGTTTCCATGCATGCTGCCACTCATGATTTTTTGGTGTCTCTGTCTGAGGTCATTCTTTAACCAAAAAGAGCTTGCTCTGCCCACAGGTGTGTGTGTGTGTGTGTGTGTGTGTGTGTGTGTGTGTGTGTGTGTGTGTGTGTTGTTTTGTGTGTGTATGTAATTAAGACCCCCATTTTCCAGGGCATCCTTTAAACAACGAGGACACGAATCTGTGGATAAGTACCCCGGCAGCCCTATCCCACAGTGGATCCCTCAGAGGGTTCCACGTGAGACTGGGCCTGTTTCCCAGAGCAGCAACTCACTCGTTAATGCCCCTTATTGGCATTTCTCCCTTTCCTGACCACTTCTACTTCCTCTTTTGTGCTTTCTGGGATCATTTCCTAAATAGACTACCTGAGTCCCTAGTTCTTTTTTTATGTTCTGCTTTTAGGGGAGCACAAACTGAGACACTGTCTCAAAGTTCTTCACCACATTCACAGAAGCATCACCTTCTAGCTCTTGTTCACCTTTCAGTTCTGTGCGCTGAGGTTTTATTCACGGATCTTTGGACTGGTTAACCCAAGTTAGGGTGTACTCCATGGGTGTTAATAAATAAATGGTACAACTAATTGTTGCTGTGTTAACAGTAGCAGAAATGTAGGCTGTTGAATCATATGCAGATACCCATGATTTATCCATTGTATACTCAAGTACGTAGTCACTCTTCTAAAAGAGGCCAAGGTTCATCAGTCAGGTCTGTGAAGGATGAAGCTTAAAAAAACCTGGCATTATGCATATTTTTCAGGGCATCACCATAAAAACATCTGTCAGATCTGAAATAGAGATAACTTTCCTTTGCACTGCTAAAGCAAGATTAACCTTCAGCAAATATTTACATTTGAGGAGTGGAGTTTCAGCAGTTATGGCATCAATATTTGTCAAACTGCAGTTCAAACTGCAATGAAAAAAAAATATGAGAGAAACAATTAAGTTGTCCTCAAACTGAAGCAAAATAATAGAGATTGATCTTTTGGTCAACAAAATAATTAAATCATTTCACAGAACTAAAACAAGTAACCCAAAAATTTATATGGAACCACAAAAGACCCCAAATAGCCACAGAAATCTTGAAAAAGAAGAACAAAGTTGGAGGAATCATGATACTTAATACCAAACTATATTACAAGACCACAGTAATCAAAACAACATGGTACTGGCATAAAAACAGACACATAGATCAACAGAATAGAAAAGAGAGACCATAAACAAACCCACATTTTAATGGTCAATTAATATTTGACAAAGGAGGCAAAAACATACAACGGGCTCAAGATAGTCCATTAAATAAATGTTATTTGGAAAACTGGACAGATACACACAAAAAATAAATAAAACTGGACCCTCCTTCTTACACCACATACAATAAACTCAAAATGAATTAAAGACTTAAATGTTAGACTCAAAACCATAACAATCCTAGAAGTAAACAGAGGCAGTAAAGTCTTGGACATTGCTCGTAGCAATGTTTTTTCTGATATGTCTCCTCAGGCAAGGGAAACAAAAGAAAAAGTAAACAAGTGGGACTACACCAAACTAAAAAGGTTTTACACAGCAAAGAAAACCATCAATAAAAATGAAAAGACAATCCACTGGATGGGGGAATGTATTCACCAATGACACAACTGATAAGGGATTAATATCTGAAATTTATAAAGAACTTATAAAACTCAACACCACACACACACAAAATCCAATTAATGGGCAAAAGACCTGAATAGACATGTCTCCAAAGATGACATACATGTTGCCAATAGACATGAAAAGATGTTCAATGTCACTAATCATCAGAGAAATGCAAATTAAAACCACAACGAGATATCACCTCACATCTATCAGAATGGCCATCATCAACACTTGTACATCAACAAATAAGTGCTGGCGAGGATGTGGAGAAAAGGGAACCCCTGCACACAGTTGGTGGGAATGCAGATTGGTGCAGCCACTGCAGAAAGCAGTATGGAGATACCTCAAAAAAATTAAATATAGAACTCCCTTTTGACCTAGCAATCTCACTTCTGGGAATTTATCCAAAGAAACCCAGAACACATATTTGAAAGAATATATGCACCCCTATGTTCACTGCAGTGTTATTTTTACAAGAGCCAAGATTTGGAAGCAGTCCAGGTGTCCATCAGTAGATGAATAGATAAAACAGCTATGGTATATTTATGCAGTAGAATATTACTTGGCAGGAATAAAGAAGAAAATTTCACCTTTCTGACAGCATGGATGGACCTGAAGAGTATTATGTTAAGTAAAATAAGCCAGTCAGAGAAGGACAAGTACCATATTATTTCACTCATATGTGGAATCTAATGAACAAACTGAACAAAGAAGCAAAATATAATAGAAAAAGACTCATAGATAGAAAGCAGGCTGGCAGCTGGGAGTGGGGCTGGGTGTGGAGGAATTGAACAAAAAAGAAAAAAAGAGAAAAAACTCATGGACGTGGCCAACAGTGAGGTGATTGTAGTGGGGTTGGGTAGAAATGGAAAGAGGTAAGGGGTATAAATGGTGATAGAAAATAAAATAAAATAAAATAAATCAAACTTCATCCTAAATAATAGAGATATTTCCTGTATTTCATTCTTCTCTGTTCATGAATTAATTTTTGTCTTTATTTAAAAAACAGTTTTACTGAGGGGTGACTGACATGTAATAAACTGCACATATTTAAAGTGCACAACTTAATAAATTTTGATATAGGTATGCACCCATAGTACTGGCTTTTTTTTTTTTTTTTGAGATTTAACATTTATTAAATGCATTTAGAATATGTACCTCTTTTCACCAGCAAAGATAAAGAATTTAATTTGAACTTTAATCTTTAATTCTGTTTTCTTTTGTTTTTTTAAGTACATTTTATTGATTATATTTTTACCATAGTTCCAACTTTCTCCCCTTTGCTCCCATCCACCCAGCATCCCCTCTCTCCCAACAATCATCCCCCCCAAGTCCATGCCCATGGGTCGTACATACAAGCTCTCCTGCCTCACCCTTTCATATATTATTATTATTCTTTTTTTAATAATTAATTAATTAATTAATTTAACAGTAAAAAAGAACAATCCCTCCCTCTCAGACTTAAGACCCTTTACAATCTTATAAAGGACAATGGGTGAAGGTCTCGAGCTCTTCTAGCTGCTTCAAGTTGGACATGGTCGTCGTCCTACCTACCCTTGGGTCAAGAAATCCCTAATAGAGTGGGGGTGTGGAGGGGAGGGTGGCCTTCCCACATGGGGAAGGATCGTGCAGACTCCAGGTCGGTTGGCTGTCCCCGGACAACGGCATGCTCGGTTTAACAGGCTGGCATTCTTGTTGTATTCTGGAGGCAACAGATTTGGCAACAGGGTTAAAAGACATCATTCAATCCATAAACACTAGATGACAAAAGACAGGTATTAATTTTTCAATGTCCCACATTAGGGAAAAGAAGGGCTTCTTTGGAGGAAAGTGTGCCAGAGTACTGGCTTATTTTTAAAAGCTATATTATTGAGTTTTAAGTCTATATCATTCTAATATCTAATTTCAGGAATAACCCATTGATTATCATATTTGTATATGATTTGTTATGGGCCAAAAGCTCTTTAGATTAGTCCCTATCTGAGGAGGCTATATGAGTATGTTAAAAATAATTGGTGGGCACAATTCCTCAGAAGTTATGAGGCATGTCTGGCAAATAATAATAATAACTACAAGTTATTAAGTATCTACCATTGCCAAGATCCATTTTGTCATTCTTTAGCTATATCACTTGTAACCCTCACAACAATCCTCTGAGGTAAGAATTATTAATTCTTTTTTTTTTATTCTTCTGCTTTGTATGACAAAAAGTAATCATGAGGGTTTTGAGTTGTATCAGAACAGCATACTGATTGATATTTATAGAGACATAAATGGCCCAGGTGTAGCTCTCAAATATAGCTTTCAACAATAAGCTTTCCCCAGAATCCCCCAAGGGGATATATAAACAGAAGACAAAATAAGGCAAAGGTGATCTTTGTTCCCAGGGGTCATTTTGCCTCAGGTGCAGAGTTGAGTCAGGTCTCCATTGGCTGTGCTGGGTGACTTTCTCCTCTCCAGATTAGCCAGCTTCAGATCCTGCAGTTCTCACTGTGTGAGGAGGGCCAATCCTGAGCATTCCTGATGAAGGAAGAAGAAGAAGGTATAATGTACAATGAAGAAAGTGTGGGCCTTAGAACTCAGAGCAGCAGTGATCCAGGAGGCCCACCCCAGCATGGAAGCATCACCAGGTTTACCCAGCTTGCCAGTCCAGTGGAAGCAAGTAATTATTAATTATTATAATTAATTATTAATTATTAATCCTATTTCACAAGTGAGCAACTGAGACTTTGAGACAGTAAATGACTTAGACATTTACATGGCTAGAATATGACAGAGCTGGTAACTCAAATCATTATGGCAATATTTCCAAAACTTTTCATTCATTCATTTTTTATTTATTCAATCAATATACACCAGGCCCTAGGTTAGATGTTAGAGATACATCAGGGAAGGTGATTGGCATGGTGCCAACATCATAAAGTTTACAGCCAGCCAGTGGTAAAAAGACTTACTGTCTCACTGAAATATAATTACGCAAATAATTGATTTTGATTGTTATGAATGTTACCAGGAGAAGTAGAAGGTACTATAAGAGCAAGGATTTCAGGACCTGATCTAGTTCCAGGGCAGGCAGCTAGAGGAGGCATAATGAGGAAGTAATGCTAAACCCAGACCTGACAAATAAGTGGGTCTATAGTTTTTCAGTAGGGCAAGTGACATGATCAGATTTTCAAGACTGATCATGGGAAAGTCACTTACATAGTAGGGGACAGTGAAGTGGGGGGGGGGGTGTTCCCTGAGAATTGCAAACTGCAAGCTGAACCCTCAAGCGGGTTTGGAACCAGAATCCACGTGCTTATGTTGCACAAGAACCCCTCACACCTAAATATCATTCAAAGTGGTTCTGAGTTGGTTAATGGTCTCAGGCATTTAGTCAGTGAAAGCAAACTTCCTGCAGAAAAACCTTTACGCGAAGTTTCAAAAATTTCTCACATATAAGGTTTCAACACACATGAACTCAAAATAAAAAAAACAGGAAACAAGCCAATATGAGGAAGCATTAGCCAAAACAGTAAAATACAGAATCAGAACTACAGAGACTGCAAAGATTAGAATTATCAGATGCAGAATACAAAATAAGTTTAATATATTTAAAGAAATAGGAATATCAAAAGTATGATTAACGGACAAGATATTTTAAAATTGATCAGATAGATTTGAAAAAGAACCAGGTAAAACTACTAAAAATTTCATATGTAGTTAGAGTATTAATCCTTTTATCTTAAATATGTTGGGCATATTTTCTTTCAGGTTTGTTGCTTTGGTTTAACTTGATTTATGGTGGTTCTTGTCACTCCTAAGTTTCTTGCTCTTTCAAGGTGAAACCTGTCTGTCAACTTCGGGTAGCAAACATACAATGCAATATACAAATGATGTATTATAGATTTGTATACTTGGAACCTATGTAATTTTATTAACCAATATCACCCCAATAAATATAATTTTTAAAAAATCTGTTCATAATTTGCTTTTATGGCTTTGATGTTTGTTTCTTGCTTAGGAAGCCTTTTCCCATTCCAAGTTTATTTTAAAAATTCATTTTTAATGCTTATTAATTCATTTAAATCTGGATTTTATATTGGGATAGTAATCTAATGATGTTCTTAATATATTTTATTTGAAAATTCCAACACTGTTTCTTAATTAGACCTTTCTTTCCCAATAATTCCAAATACCACTTGTAACATAAACTAGTTTTAGGTGAGAATTTAGTTCTCTTACAATTTATGACCTCACTTACTTCCTTCTCTTTCCAATTTTTGGTTAAATCATTAGTCTCTATTTATATAAAGAAAAAGCATGCAAATATCATGCACTCTTACAATGATTATGTTTTCTTTCTTGAACTTTTTATTTTTCCAGAAGTTAACAATTACCTTGTTATTTTCAGTTGCACAGTTTCCTATGAATCTATGCAAATGTTTGATTGGACTTGTCAAACACCTATTACTATTATTTTCCAAATACTAAAATATATTCAGTAATCTTTCTGCTCTACTTTTTTTCTGGCAATCTCTGTCTTACAACTCTCTGGTTCTCCTGCTCCAGTCAGGCTGATTACTTTCAAGGCCAACTGCACAGTAGTCATGCTGGGATTTTCTTTACTGCTTTCTTACATTGGATTCTTCAAATGTCAGTATGTGAAGAGTTTTTCTCTGTAGAGTAGAAGCCTCCTGTCTCCTGCCTGGGAGGCATATACCTGATGGCTATTTGGAAGTATGGTCTTTCTGAGAGTAGATCTGGTGACCCACTATGGAAGGTGTCTCACAGCCCAAAAGTCTCTATCAGCCCAGGATGGCTCAGGACTCTTCCCTCCCCTCTGGTCTCCCAGCCTCCAGACTCTCCCCATTCCCTTCCTGCCTAAAAATCACTGTTTCATTACTCCTCCCAAAGTCTTGCTTTTGGTCTGCTGGAAAACCTGCCACCACTTCCAGTGCTTGCAGAAGGTTTGAGCTCACTAATGCCACCCTCACCTTCGGATGCTTCACCTGTTTGTGTTCCTGCTGATGGGCAGCTGGGAGCCATCTCAAGAAAGTCACAGACTTGAGCTGGTGGTGGCTGTGTGGAGTAGGCTGTGTGTGTCTTATCTTCCCTGGTTCTAGCACAATACATGAAGTGGCCTGGTTCTAGAAAAAGGGTGTTAAGATGGCATTTGTTGCAAAGGCATAAAAATTTACATCTTAAGCTTTATGTAGAAAGTGTAGCAAGGCCCTTAATGGGTTAGTTAAGAAATATTGGTGATTTAGGTGAGTGTAGGGATTCAGATGTAACAATAACTCAGAGGTTTTATGCTATATGTGTAATTTATTTGTCAAATATGCAGCATAACATGCCTAGGTTACTTTCTGAAAAGGATCGCCACTTATTCATTCACTCAATATGTATTGAGCATCTGTTACATGTGTAGAGGAACTCACTGACATGCAATGTGGCCCCAGCAGCAAAGGCCTCTGGGAAATGTTGGACTCTTAACTCTCCATAGCCTCAGGCTTGGCTGACTACCCAGAAAATCAGGAATGCTGCCCAAAGATAAACATCATGCCCCTAGGAAGGAGGTTAAAGAATGTATAGAGTGTGATAACTGCCTGACACTATCTGCTAACTTAGGAATGCATTGTTCTTTCTGGTGGGCTACAGGACCACCCTCCACATGGTTTTCCTATTGACTCCTTATAAAAAGGGACCCTGTTCTGGGAGGGTGTGGATTCTTCCTGGCCGACCACCCCTGGGAGAAAGCAGCTGCTTTGCCCGTGTATGTAAGTTTCTACTATTAAAGCTCTTATGAATTTAAATAAGGCTATATGTCAGTTCTTTGGAATCAATTCTGAATTTAGACTTTTGGGGTTCTTCCCCAACAATATGTCAGGCTCTGTGCTAGGCACTGGTGGTATATTGGTGAAGCAGAGAGATCCTGTTTACACCCTTACAGGGCTAACTGATTATCTGAATGAGTCATTACAAGGGTAAAGAGAGTATAAATTGGAAGTAAAGTGCATCCTGGTGGCGGACAAGATGGCCCTGTCCATATCCCTTCAGCACTCAGCAGGGAAGCCTTCAGCTTTTTCCTGCAAGAGACCCCCAGGCTGAGTGAGGACTTCTCCAGCCCATGGAGGGCAGGTGCATGCTCAGCCCTGCATGGTGCAGGCCATAACTGCCAGGAAATCAATGCCCCCAGGAGTAGTCCTCACCCAGTGGCAAATGAAAATGCAGAACTAACCATCTAGCTTCCTCACCCTCTGGCTGGGACAACCGTGAGGGTGTTGTGTGCTGTCTTAGCCTGGGCTGGCTGCCATAACCAAATGCCATAGACTGGGCAGCTTAAACAACAGACATTATTTTCTCACACTTCTGAAGGCTGGACGGCTGACGTCAGGGTGCCAGAATTGTTGGTTTCTGGTGAGGTCATTCTTCCTGGCTTGTGGGCAGCTGCCATGTCACTGTGTGCTCACATGACCTCTTCCTTGTGTGCACCCTCAGAGAGAGAGAGAGAGAGAGAGAGAGAGAGAGAGAGAGAGAGAGAAAGAGAGAGAGAGAGAGAGAAAGCTCCTGTGAGCTCTCTGGTGCTCTTCTTACAAAGACACTCATCCTATTGCATCGAAGCCCCACCCTAGTGATCATATTATAGGCCCTCCTTAATTTTTCCTTACCTCCTTATAGGCCCTATCTCCAAATACAGTCACATTGGGGATTGGGGCTTCTTCATATGAGTTTTGTGGAAACACATTCATTCCATAGCATTTACGAGGGGGGACACTAAAAAATAGAATTTATAAAAAATTGTGTATTTACTCTTACATGTTTAAACTTCAGTCACCTTCAAAATCCTCTCCATTTGATGCAATACACCTATCGAGATGTTTTTCCACAGCTCAAAACAGTTTCTGAACTTGTCAATTTTGATGCCTTATAGTGCTTCAGCCATTTTTTGTTTGTTTCACCTCTTCCACATCAGCAAAACATTTCCCTTTGAGGACTTTTTCATTTGGGGAAACAAAAAAAAAAAGTCACTCAGAGCAAGATCAGGTGAATAGGGAGTGTAGGGCACAGATATTGTGCTGGTTTTGGTCAAAAACTCCTGAGAACTCAGCAGGTGTGGGCAGGTGTGCTCATAAATCGTCGTCGTCGTCGTCGTCGTCGTCGGCAGCCGTCCGTCTTGAGAGACGATGGTGTAGCTTCTTAAGAGTCTATCTGCACCGCCGAGAATGGCTGTGCAGTCCAACTCGGGAGTGACACGGTATCTGTCTCCTCCCGTGTTGAATCGACATCTTGTGATGACGCTGGAGTGTCCTCTCCAGTGAAGCTGAAGCTACAGAGCCTGGGCAGGGTGATATGGAGGGTCTGCTGTTGCCCATGCAGCAGACCCCCCCTCTCTTCGCAGCTGAAGGGTCCAAGGGAAAGACGGAGTCAATACAGCTTGGCTTCAGGTGCGCCGCAGGAGTTGCCGGTGTTGACTACAACGTCAAACCGCCTTAGGGACTCCGGCTCCGGATATTCTGTCAGGGTTTACTCCCTTAGCCTTTCCCCTGAAGAGGTATGCCGCAAGGCAGCGGAGGTTTTTTGGAGTCAGAGTTTTCCTTCTCTGATGTGCCCTGACTGGAAGATCGAACCAGCGACACTTAGATCGCAGGCCGACGCTCAATCCACTGACCCAAACCAGCCAGGGCCGCTCATAAATCACCCATCATAAAATGGACACATTGAAAGAGTCTTCAAAAAAGTTCATTGAAGCCAAACGCAGCCTCTCACAACACTGCCTGCTGGTCCACTGATACAGATGGGTTCCTAGAACACTCACCTAATGGGGGAAACCTGTACTACAAGGGGACCACCCTCCAGAAGATAATTTCATTTTTTTGGTGGTTCACCCTCATACTGTCTCCTAGAATTTCCCCAGTGAGACTGAGCTCCAGTTACCCACCTCTCAGTTACCTGTTTACTAATGCACACCAATTGACTTCTTTATCTTCTCTCCTCACTCCCCCATCTTCCTACTAGAGCTTCCTGAAACTACTTCCCAAATAAACTACTTGCTCTCAAATCCCCATCTCTGGGTGAACTTCTCAGGGAACCCAACCAATGACTGCAGCACATAATATAACAGGGAGACCTGGCCTAGACCTGATGGGCTGGATCTTAGAGAGCCTTACCAGCTGGGTCATGAATTCTTTCCTAAGGGCTTTGTGGGGAGCCATTTAAGGTCTTAAGCAAAGGAGCGAATCTCTGGTGGAATGTGGAGAAAGAATTAGAGGGGGTAAATAGTAGATGCAAGGTAACTGGTTGGGAAGCTATTTCTTCAGTAAAATTGGGAGAAGGCAGTGAAAGTAGAGCCTGACATGGTGTCTAGCCTATAGTAGCTGCTCAAAAAATATTTTTAGATGAAAAGTAATGAATGGGTTCAATCTACCCAATCTCTAGGCAGACTGACAGAACTTGAAGATTGATTAGATCTAGAATTTGAGGAAAGAAAAGAGTTGAGAATAACTCCCAATCTTTGGGCTTGAACAGCTAAGTAGATGCTGATGCTATTTATGAAACATGGAGCACAGCCTGGAGGAGGAGAGACCAGCTGGAGGGGGTAGGACGTAATGAGTGTGGGGCATCGTGTGCCTGTGAGACATCTGATGCTGGGTGTGCAGGTTTGGAACTGGGTCAGTGATGCATGTGTGGGTCCCACCAGGTATAGATGCTGACTGAATGCAGCAAGCCCTCTCCAGCCCCATGGGAAATGCGACCCAGAAGAGCTCCACGTTTTCCTACTTCCTGGCATTCTCCCTATCATAATATTTTAGGAGTCCAGGAAAAACTAATATTTATTGAGAACCTACTATATGCCAGGAGTTGTACTAGGTGTTTATTTCATCTTCAGAACATCCCTGAGAAGTATGCAATATTAACTCCATTTACAGATAAGGAAATTAATGTGCAGAAAGGAGAACTTACCCAAGGGCACACTGCTGGTAAGCAGCTTCAGAAAAGTTTGGACTATCTTTCTCCAAATGTCATGTTCTTAAAGAAAATAAGCATTAACAAGGTGTGGTTCTGTATCCTATGCCCCTCGGTCTCGCCAGAGTCCACAATGAGCAGTTCCCAAAGTCAGGTGCCTTCGCTAGAAGGATCTTTTGGTTTGAGGGTCCAAAGACTAGCACCCTGTTCATCTACTCATCACTCATTTAGACAGCTCTCTTTCCAAGTCCCCTGCTGGCGACCCTATCATGTATAGATCTAAGTGAAGTCCCAATTTCTGTTGCTGTAGATTTTCTTTTTCTGAACATATGTAAGTGGAATCACATAGTGTGGTCTTTTGCAACAGTTCTCTTAGCTAGTGCACTGCATAAAAGGTAAAATACTTGGTATTTCCTTAACATCATGTGAAGTATAGGGACTAACCCAAACCTCATTATTTCTTTTTATTAAAAAATATAGCACACTATGTTGGATTTGCTTTTATTGATATATATTCCTGAGACTGTCCCTTCTGCAAATAAATATCTTTTTGTAGATCTGCATTAAACTTATACATGCATTTGGAAAGAATTGTCATTGACATTATTCAATGTTATATATTTTCTATTCAGGTACATATACTATTTCTTTTCCAACTCAGTCTATTAAATTATAAGTTTTTAAAACTTATTAAAAATTATTTAGATTTTGGATATATACTATTAGTATTGTAGTTAAACTGTTGTGAGGTTTTTTTTGATATTTTTTAAAAGGCACATTTTCCCATAGTCTGTTCTAAATCATTGTTTCTGACTGACAGGAAGGTACTGAATTGTGTATAACAATTTTGGAAAACAGTTTGGAGGGTTTTCAAAAAGTTAAAAATAGAACCACCATATGATCCAGCAATCGCATTATCCAAAAGCACTGAAATCAGAGGTGTCTGCACTCCCATGGTCACCGCAGCATTATTCATAATAACCAAAATGCAGAAACCACCTAAATGTCCGTTGATGGATGAATGAAGAGAACATGGTATATTCATACCCTGGATTACTGCTTAGCTTTGAAAAAAAGGAAAGGAAATCTTGCCATTTGTGACAACATGGGTAAGCCTGGAGGACATTACGCCAAGTGAAGAAGCCAGTCACAGAAGAAACACGACTGCATGACTCCGCTTACACGCGGTATCTAAAACAGTCAGACACAGAGAAACAGAGAGGAGAACGGTGGTGGCCAGGGGTCCAGGACGGCAGAAGTGGGGAGTTGCTGTTCAACAGATAGCAACTTTCAGTTACGCTAGATGCAGACATTTCAGAGATCTGTTGTTAAATATCATGCCAACAGTTAGCTAGATCATAATGTATGCTTAATATTTTGTGAAGAGGGTAGATCTCATGTCATGTTCTTACCACAGTAAAAACAAAACAAACAAAAAAACAAACCAAAAAAGCAACTGGAAGACAATTACACAAATATAGTTCTTAAAAGATGAAAGTTAGAATTTATATGGCCTCATTTCCAGATGTGAGGTAATGTTTCTGCATATGTTCTAATTCTTTTAATATGTTTGTTGGAAGCAGAGTTTTATAGACTAATTACTTCCTGGTGTGGGAGTGAGCATCTTATCTGAATCATAGAAAGCTCCAGAGATGCAGCAAGCTGATAACTTGAGCCAGGGAGATGAGGTCATTCTTTTTGCCCATCATTGCAGCCTTGCAAAAGGCAGAGCCTGAGACATGTGTCTTGGACCAAAAACCAGACCGAAGTGTGAGGCCCTTAGGCAGAAGAAAGATTGACACTGTGGTCAGTGGAGTCCGTTGTGAAACCTGTCCCCATCTTGACCTCTCCTACCCTCATCCACACCCCAGCCAGAGTGAACTTCTGTCATCATAGAAGAGTACGGTTTAGAGGACCCATCATGACGGGTCCCTGCTTGCTTCTCCAGCTTCCTGCCTCACCCCTCTCCTCGCTCCGAGACCCTATTACCTAACCATTTCTAAATTTCTTTCAGTGCCATAAGAAACTCATCTTTTTTGTTTTTATCTCTAGGCCTGTGTACATGCCCATCCCTCTGTCCCAGCCCCTCTCAGTCCCAGACCTCCAAACTGTCAAACTTCTGCTCATTGTCAAGTCTCAGATGAGACCTCACTTCCTCTAAGAATTTTTCCATGACCCTCAAGACTGTGTTTGGTTTTCCCTTAGCACTCTGCTTTTACCTCTATTCCAGGAGTTATCCAACTGTGCTGCAGTTACCTACTAATGTGTCTGCCCCTCCCTCCCCCTAGACTGAAAGTACCTTCAAGCAGAGACAGAGTCTGTCTAATATCTGACCCCATGAGATACCCCAAGTTAGAACTGCCCCATCAACACACTCCCAAATTCATGATCTATAGAAACTGTGAGGTAGTAAGTGATTACTGTTGTCTTGAATCACGAAATTTTGGGTAATTCGTTATATAGTAATAGATAACGAATACACTCTCAAAATGTAGTGGCTTAAAACAACAACCATATCTCAGATTCTGTAGGTTAGTCATTGGTGATCTCTTGCTCCTTGTGGTACTGAGGTTAACTCAGCAATATTAGCAGATGGATGGACTGGATGGGAGGATCCAAGATGGCTTCACTAACACATCTGGCACTTCATGGTCTCAACTAGAACAGTTTACCATAGAGCCTACACATGGCCTCTTTGGTTTTTATGTTCAAATCTATAATTCATTTTAAGCTAATTTTTTGTTTGGTGTATGATCAGTCAAGACTCATCTTTTTTCCAGATAGCAGATATGCAGTAGTTACAGTTGCATTTGTTGAAAATACTGTCCTCTCTTTATTTAATTACCTTGGCGCTTTTGTCGGAAGCAACTGACTATGACTATCTATATATCTGTATCTGTCTGTTTCTGGATTCCTTTCTTTTTTTTTTTTTGGTCATGTTCTACTGATTTGTATGTACAGTATATCCTATGTGGTCATATTTTAAAACTGCCAGAAGCATGAAGCAATTCATTGTAGCTGGGTTGCTCTCCTGACATCACACACTCAGGTCCTTGGGCACAATCCTTATCACCTGGCTCAGGCTCCTTAGATAATGACTCTGGCTCTAGCTTTCCATCTTGGGCTCTTCTCCCAGAGAGAACAAAGAACTCATAAAAGTAATTTCAAAAATTAGTTAGGCAGAGGAGATAGGTGAGGAAAAAGAGATGTGATCTCTTTTTGCCAGAGTTCTGGTCATGCACATTAAACTTGGTTTGAAGAGCTAGCTGAAGAGAAGAGGATGGATGGCAGGGCTATCTATGCCTCCGGCCTGAAGGAAAATACAGCGACAAAGAAATAAAGTGGGAAACAATCCCATTGTATAATATTGCAACTTGCCAATGGATGTTGTTACCATGCCTGCTTAAAGGAAGCATAAAATTTTTCTCTTGAGAGTATTTTACTTTATGACTTTTTTTTTTTTTTTTTTTTTTTTTTTTTTTTTGCAAAACACCAATTTAATTGTTTCAAATTTATCAGGGAAAAAAAGCTTTCGGAAGGGAAGTTACAGAAGGTTTTTCTATTTCTCAAAAGTAACATTGTTGTCAGTAAAATTTTTTGTTTAATATAAGTTTGAACTGATTTGCAAAGTTGATAGATTAATCACTAGTTCAGGTCTCTAAAAGTTACTGTGAGATGTACTATTAATACATTTAGATGATTGCCTTAGGGTCTGTTTGCAAGGGTAGTGATCCTCAATGAAAACAGATTAAAAACAATTTTTAAGTATAAAATATTTAGCAACTGTGCACACCAAACAGCTTATTTGTGTTTTTGCCCAAACCAGACAACAAATGTGGCCTTTTTGACCACAGAAAGTCTCCTATCTCTATTTCTGCATCGTCCAACATGAAGGCTAACAGCAAATTGAGGTCAAACGAGGAAACTTGGCAAATGGTTTTTATCTGGCTTCACTGTTTGACCACCAACTGGCAAACATCATAAGAAAAACTGCACAGGAGATAAATGATAGGGTAAAAGTACATTTTTGACTATAGGCCCAGGCTCTTGTAAAAGAAGCAGGCCCAAGATTTATAGGAAATACTTGGGAATGAATTCAAAGTACTGAAGAATCACAAAATTGTTTTTCCATTTAACAAACAATCAAAAAATATCTCAATGCTTTAAAATTTGGGGGTGGTAACTTTTTTTCCTCCTCTATCTATACTCTATTGAATCATTTTACCCCATAATTCTACCTGCTGTTATTCTAGGGAAGATTTAGAAAGAAAGAAAAAAACCTTTCCCAAATATGCAGAGCACAGCAAATTATTGGCTTTTAAATATGCAGCACTGATAAAGAGAGGTTCAAATGAGGTGGAACACAGTCACTAAATAAAACTGGTTAATTTTTGGATGGCTTTTTACTGATGAGAAAGACTCTCTCTTAACTAAAAGACAATACTTTTATTAATTGCTTCAGTTCCCTTCTTTTAAGAAGTTCTTACTATGTTACTACCCCTGGCTGGTTTGGCTCAGCGGATTGAGCGTCGGCCTGCGAGCTAAGTGTCGCTGGTTCGATCTTCCAGTCAGGGCACATCAGAGAAGGAAAACTCTGACTCCAAAAAACCTCCGCTGCCTTGCGGCATACCTCTTCAGGGGAAAGGCTAAGGGAGTAAACCCCGACAGAAAATCCGGAGCCAGAGTCCCTAAGGCGGTTTGACGTTGTAGTCAACACCGGCAACTCCTGCGGCGCACCTGAAGCCAAGCTGTATTGACTCCGTCTTTCCCTTGGACCCTTCAGCTGCGAAGAGAGGGGGGGTCTGCTGCATGGGCAACAGCAGACCCTCCATATCACCCTGCCCAGGCTCTGTAGCTTCAGCTTCACTGGAGAGGACACTCCAGCGTCATCGCAAGATGTCGACTCAACACGGGAGGAGACAGATGCCGTGTCGCTCCCGAGTCGGACTGTTTTTGGCGGTGCAGATGGACTCTTAAGAAGCTACACCATCGTCTCTCGAGACGGACGGCTGCCGACGACGACTATGTTACTAATATAACATAGCACCAATCATAAAACATATGATAACCTATTTTTAAAAATCAAATTCAAGAATGCCGAACAGGTTACTTAGGAAGAGAGTGGAGGTCCAATGGCGCATCTCACCTCTATCTTCCCAGGACAAAAGGATAAAAAAACTAGTGAAGTAGGTAGTCCCAGGATGTAAGAAATTGTCTTGAGGCAGAGAAGGAGCAAGAATGCAGGCGAAGAAAGGAGGAACTTCAAGCTGCAAAAAGTGGAAACAGGGAAGGACGGTATCAATATCGGTTTTCCTGACGTTTAGGAACCAAAAAAAAAGTACAAAGCAAGAAGGAAAATAGGCAGAGTCAAGGACTTTTAGAGCTAGAAGTTACCATATAAGCATTTAGTCCAGGGGTTGGCAACTATTTGGAGCTAAACCCAGAAGAACTCTTAGGCAAAACAAAAGTAGATGGAAGAAGAGGGGCTGTGATGGAACCGGCAGAAGCGGGCGCACGCACCCCTTTCCCCACCCACCCACCAGTCAGTCCTGAAGTCTCGCTTTACAAACGAAAAAACAGAGACGAAAGTGACCGAGTGCCGGTCACAGCACAGGGGCCGGAAGTCACGTCCCTACACAGTTCTTCACTTCCCGTTTTGCCACTAGAAGGGAGCAAGGAGGGGCGTGAGAGTTTTGTGGAATCAGCTGGGTGAGCTGCGGCGGTGAAAATCCGGTGGGAGGAAGGAAGGAGGTGCACCGGTGCTGGGAAGGCGCACCTGACGCTGGGAAGGCGGCAGTGCACGCCCTCGGCCCGGACTCTTCCCTACGTGGCCACCAGGTGGCGCGCCAGGCCCACAGCTCAAGTCCGTGCTTCTTTGTGGGACCTGGAGGCCTCACCGCGCCGGTCGCCGTGGAAACGAAGGGCGCGGTCCGGGCGGCAGCCCCGGCGACGGAGTGGGTGGGCCTAGCCTGCTGGCCCCGAGGGAAAGCTACCTACCCGCGTACTGCGGTATATCCGCACCTGAAAGTCGTAAGGGGCAGTGGGGAGACTCTGGATCCCCGTCTGCTTCCAGGCTGTTACGGGCATCTCCGCCCCACCCCTACCGGCCCTGGAGCGCGCTCTGCCCTCAAGTGGGCCTGGTGTCGCGCCCTCCTGGCGTCCTCCGGCGGAGCTGTGGGCGGCTGGGAGGGGTTCTGAGAGGCACACCCCGCCTCGTCACCGGGGAAACAGAGGGCCAGGGAGATATTTCGATCTGACCCGAATATTAACCCACCTCTCCTTTCTGCCTTGCAGTACGTTGCTTAGCCTTTGTAGATCATCCACTCCTAGAGGGCGGGATCTGAATTCGATTCGGGTTTATTACCTTCCTGGTACCTCGAAGACTCGAGCACACAGCAGATGCTCGGTACATCAGTAATGCCTTCCATTTGTATGGGGCTTTAGCACTTGACAGTTTCCCCAAAGCCTCTGAGCTTCATTAATAACTCCGGGTGGAGGTAGGAAAGGTGGAAGAGAAACGGAGGGTCAGAGAGGCTTAGAGACTCGTCCGCTGGTGGAGGAGCCAGGACAGCTCCACGTCTGGCTTTTTTTCATAGTGCTCTTCTCCCTGATTTGCCAGGCTGGTGGAGACCTTGTGAGTGAGGACCTCACGTCACGCATCCTTACATCCTTCTCAGCCTCAGCCCACAGCCCCTCGCACCGTAGCTGTGTTGTTGACACCCTTTCATCCTCACTCCCAACCCATAGATTTTGCTTTCTTTATTATTGTTATTAAGTTGTTAGATTGGTATAGTTCCTTATTTGTCTCCCCATAATTTTCTGGGCAAAAAGAGTTGAAATGGTTCAGAGGCGGAAGAAGATGTCCCATCTAAAAGATAAAAAAAGGTTTATGTGAAGGCAGAGAAGGAAAATAATGACTGGATTTCCTGTCTGCCAACCCGAGACCCAAAGTTAGTAGATCCTTTTTACATTCTTCACTGCTGTTTGAAGATAGAGGGAAACCTTTTGTTCTCCTCCTCCACCACAGTGCAAGAGTACTGTTTGTATTTCCGTTATCCTCACAATAATCTCTTCCTGGTTATATTTCTTTTCTTTCTTGACATTTCTAAAACTGAAGGAGAGCAGGAGTTGGTGTGGGTAGTTCTGGTTGCTAGAAAAGCTAGTATAATATACCGCATTTCAAATTATTCCTAGCAATTCAGGATCAAAAGATAAGTTAATTTTTAAGATAAGAATCCAATATAATTTGGGAACTGCAGTTCAAAAATGTGCCACTGATCAAAGGATTTGTACTGGTAAAGAAAATACATACTTGTGTAATGCCCATCACAATCATGTGGGTGGAAGTTGAAAATGTTATTCAGCCAGATAATTTTAAATACCTTGGCTTGAATATATGGCTGTTTAACATATTTTTAAGCTGGCTGTATTATACATTTTAAAGCTGTTTTGTTTTGGGCTACATAATCTGTACAAAAGAAGTCTGAAATTTTTAAGCTAACTTTTAGGTAATGTTATCACTACTAAAAGACTTTAAATTAAATGCATTCGGAATTTTTTTAAAAAACATAAGCGGGAAAGGATTTGTAAAACATTTAAAAGTTGTATTAAAAATGTGTTCTAGCATAAGTGAGAATTTGAATTAAAAAATGATTTTGCTTTCCAAATTTAGGGTACATACAACATTAGGAATACATAAATAGGACCATTGGTACCTCTGGCCAGTGTGGCTCAGTTGGTTGGAGCATCATCCTATAACCAAAAGGTTGAGGGTTTGAATCCCTGTTGGGACACATACCTGGGCTGTGAGTTTGATCCTTGGTCTGGGTGTGTAAAGGAAGCAACCATTAATATTTTTCTCTCTCTCCCTTTCTTTTTCCTTTCATCCCTCTCTAAAAGGCAATGAAAAAAATGGCCTTGAGTGAGGATTTTTAAAAAGTGAACATGCATTATTTACAAGTCAGTCATTCAAGTCAGACATTTATTGAATATCTAGTTTGGGGCTATGTGCCAATATGTATTTTTGAATTCCCAAAGATAAGGGTTTGTTGAAATAGTGGGTTGCTAGGCAGTAATGAAAGAGTTATATTTTGTTGAAGATGAGTGCCATGAATATTTTCAAATATATAGCGCAATTAACACTATAGCAAGATCCATGTCTTTAAAGTTAGATTGTTCTTTAACAAAGGCCTTTGGAAGTACCACATTATCAGTAGTAGTAGTAATAGTATTAGATTACACGAGTTTATAGCTAGTTAATGGCAAAGCCAGAATTAGACTTCAACACTTCCAACACGATGTAGAAATCTTTTAACTAAACCATACTCGGAACCACTATTGGAATCTTACTCAGAACTTCTGTCATTACTAATGCTACGAAGTAATTGTCTTTCATTCTAATCTGCATTTATGTAAAACATTCGATGACAAACATCAGAATCTATTCCGAATGTGCAGAAAGGGCAGCCCTTCCATCTCTCCCAGCCCCCACAAAATTGTGACATGAGCTGTTAAGGAGGCTCCTGGATATTCATGGCTCCACAAAGTCATGAAAAAACGTCTTTAGGAACTTTCTAGATATTGAGCCAGGATCCTGAGATTGCAGAGGAAAGGACATACTCTTTCTTTTGGGGGTTATTTTGAAGAGTCAAGTGAACTATTTTGGAATAACTATGTTGAAGAAGATGGCTATTGTATGTCTATTTTTACTAAACAGACTTCTTACTTTTCACTGAGAAGCATTTGGGGAATATTTTTAAAAACATTTCTGACAGAAAATGATTATGGAGTAGACTCTGAAAAGGCTGGAGACCTGAGTCATTCAAATGCAGCCTCCTCGCCTGCCCGCCCTCACTGGAATGTAAGGGAGTGCCCAAGTAAGGAAACACAGAGGGCCCAGAAAGTCACACAGCGGGCAAAGCTCTCCAGATCATGCGTTCCATGCCCAGTTCTGCTAGTATTTTAAAGCTGTTGATTACTTCTTAAAAGTTCTGCTGGGGTATGCTTCTTTCTTCCTGTCAACCTGAGGAGAGTTCTTGCCTCTTCTATATTTTATAACCGAGGGCTAGGGAAAGCGCCACGCACAGAGCAGACACTGAGTACATAAATGTTTGTAGTTACTGACAAACAGATTAGGTGTTCACTTGTCAGGAAATATTCTAAGTGAAACCTTCCTAGAAGATAATTACATTACTTTGTGAATGTTTTTCTAAAATTCTCAGCCTTTACTAAGATAGAAATCATCTTGTGTGGTCAAGCACTGTAAATTCTTGTAAATATTTGTCAAGATCCTCATTGTTTGTAGAACATTATAAAATGCGAAAGTACATGTTGAGGTGATGCCATTAGTTCATTGCAACCATACAACTATTAAGCAGGCAATCCAAATGGCTTACTAATTTTCTGGAAGGTGTGTTAAAAGTGAATCTTAATTTAGTTTATGCATAAGTCACTTGTGCTTAATGGATCCACATTTTCACTCTTATTTTATTAAAATCCTTCACCACAAGCTGCAGTTAGGTAACTAATGATACATTAGTCAGAGAGTTGAAAACGTTAGAGCCAGGTAACAGGTAATTTTGCAAGATGAGGTCGTTTTCTCCTCCAGCACCAGATGGGTACTGCAGGTGGGAACTATAACGCTTTGATCTCTTCCATATGACTCAGGAAGAAAATTAGGGATTAATGTTGACATTTGTTTTAACTTTTAAATGAAATATTTTATAGTAGAAGTCATTGTTAAATAGTAAATTATTAGAAAATGACACGTGTCCACATGCTATCTTTTTGTGCAACTGTCAAGTTAAAAATTATTACTCTAAAATTTAGAAAATAATATAAAAATTCAACTTTGCATCTGAAGCAAAAAAAAAAAAAAAGCAATTGTTTTCTTAGCTGACAAAATCCTGTGAACTGTCATGGTATAATGACACATTTTGGTTCATAGCTTATGGAATTATTTTCAATACTTTCGTATATGAGAAAATAAAAGTTAATATATCGCTTTGTCTTAATGTGTTATATCTTTTTGTTGTGTCACCTGTGTGACTTCCAGTTGGAAAGTACTGTAGTACACTTGCATTCACAAAAGCTTGAACCAGTTAGAACGTAGAGATGAACACACTTGGCTAGAAAAGCCTGAGACACAAAGACTGAGCCTCGCTGGAAGCCTGGGTTTGTGAACAGCATGTCTTCAGGGAAAAAGTGTTTTCTAATTTCAGAGAGTTTTCCACTGTGGATATGAATAATCTATGCAGACTGCCAGCTCAGTGATCCAAATCAATGATGAATATTGACAAAAGCAAACTGCATAGATTAGCCTTTCCACACATGATCATACTTGACAGCAGGCAGTCTTCTCTGCTTCACCTTTGGAGAAGCACAATGTGGAACTATAATCAAAAGGGAGCATGGTATTTATTAATTCTTTCTTATATGTCAGAAACTATGCTGGGTGCCTTATAATTATTAGGTTATTTAACCCTTACAAGAGCTTTTAAAAATAAGATTTTGGTTCTCACTTTACAGATAATGAAACTGAAGCTCAAAAAAATTAAGTGACCTGCTCAAGGTTACATAGATACTAGGTGGTGGATCTAGTACTAAAACATGCCTACCTGTATTATTTGTCTATCTTATATATTTCTTCCTTTGACAAGGATTTGTTGTGCATCTGTTATGCTGGGGTGTGAAGTCTAGTGATGCACAAGAATTACATCATTACCAGTTTCATGGAGCTTCCAGCCATTTAAAAATATTACAAAGGTTATATTATTTCTACCATAACCAACTACTAATACATTGATCGAAGGATAGGCAGTTATTTTTTAAGAGATTAATGGAAATTGAAAGATTTAAAAAATCTGTTAAAGAAGACTATGATCTATAAAGAAGTACTTCAGTAAAGATATCAAATCTCTGAAGTTTTCCTGTTTACTTTAAAAATTGAACAGTGGGCCTGATCCCCCCTTTTAAAAACATTTGCAAATTTTTTATAATTAGTTGAATAGTCACTGTTAATAATAATATATTAATATTATTACCTTATATTTATAAACCTCTTAACCACTTAAAAAACACTTCAATGCGTGCTCTTATTAGCTGTTTATAACAACTCTGGCCTAATTCCTTTGGATCTAAGTTTCTTGGTGCTCATAGAAAGTTTGTCTTAATTTTTCAAAATTAACATTTACTGAGCTGCTGTTATATGCGATGCATTCTGTCAAACACTGTGGAGAAATAAAATGAGTGAGAAAGTTCAGTCCTTGCTCTTAAAGAAGCTTGATGGGGCAGCAGATGTAGAGGGATAACGTAAGGGGATGGATCTTGCACAGTTTGGGTGGGGTGATTCTGGACCTGGGCTAAGCATGGAATTCACCAGACTCGAGAATCCCATGATTTATCATGTCCCAGAATTGTGGTGGATGTTAGGTGGAAAACAGTCTGGGTTGACAAGCCAGTTTTAAATTAAGTTTCAGCAGTGCCTATCTTGAGTAAACACAAGTAGAAGGGCAAAAGCAAGAGTTTATTTGCTTTTCTTATATCTTTTTTTTTTTTTTTCAAAACAGGTATATTTCTTACTAGCTAAGCAACACAATGGAAAATTCAGCAAAAGCAAATAAAAAGGATATTCAAGATGGGCTGCCAAAAGAAGTGAAATCGCCTACCAGTGAAGCATTTCTAGACTATCAGTGAGCTCAGATTGTTAAATCCAAAGGTTTTTGCATGTAAATGGCTATCGTTGTAAACACTCATATAACTCCAGATAGAAGATGATGCACTCCAAAGCTGTCAGGGATGTACACTTGAAACCTGTATGGGTTTGCAAATTAATCACCCCAATAAATTCAATTTAAAATAAAATAATTTTATATCTGTCAGGGATCTGGGTTGGAGGTAGATTGGAGGCATAATTGCACTCTTGTGCAAAGGGCATATTTTTTTGAAGTTTTTGAAACTTTGGCTATAACATAGTCCAAGTAGTGGCTATGAAACAGCATCCATTAATGTGGTTTCAGCTCCCTCCCTCCCTCCCTCCATTGTATTCCTGCTTACTCTCCCATATATACACAAAACCTTGCTGGCTTACCTTGTAAAATACAACATAGAATAGTTAGTGTACATTCACAGAAAAGTAAGCAAGGAAATTTTTCTTCTTTATTTAACTTTTCATTTCCACACATTCAAATCTGCATTATCTCCAAATAGCTGCAGATCAAATACAAATGATTTGGAATTATTTTTAATAAGAATAACATTTCTTAATGTTCCATTCCTAGGAGCTGGAGACATAACTAAAGGTAACACCTATTCTATCTTTATGTTTTATCCAACCGAGGGAAAGTGAGCCCCTCAAGAGCTTTTGAACCCCAACTTTTGGCATAGAATAGGTATTTTAATGTGTAATTTCTAGGGAGTGAATGATTACACATCTGACTTTTTCCAAATAAGAATATACTTCATGCATGCATTTATTGAACTAATATTTGAATGTTTAGCAAGAACAAGGCAAATGCTAAGGATTAGAGGACAGTAACGAACTGGACCACATGGCCCCTGTCCTGAGTAAGCATGAGAGACAGACATTAGGCAACTAATTCAAGCTTTTTAAAAAGATCACGTAGTTATAATTAAGGTACTATGAAAGAAAAGTGTAGTGCCCTGGTTAGGTAGCTCAGCTGGTTAGACCATCATCCCAATACACCAATGTTGCCTGTTGGATCCCCGATCAGGGCACATACAAGAAGCCATCAATGAATGCATAAATAATTGGAACAACAAGTCAATGCCCCCCCCAACTTCCTCTCTCTCTAAAGTGTAGGGTGCTATAGTAGGGTCAGGAAAAGCTTATTTTAGGAAGCAATCCTTAAGCTGATCTCTGGAAGAGGAGCAGGTGTTATGAAGACATAGTTAGAGAGAGAAAGGCTTATGAGGTGAGGAAGTGCCTGTTATAGTCCAGGAAATGAGGGAAGTAAGAGTAGAGAAGAGATGGCGAACATAGGCTCTGTTGGCTTCGGCAATGGTCAGATAAGCAGAGCCCCAGGGAACACCTGGAATTTGGGAACCGCAAGTCATTTATTGGAGGGGACAAGGTGGAAAGTGGGAATCCGTTGATACTGGTAGCTAGGTCTATGTTTAAGACAATTATTTTTAACATTCAGGGAAAATTCATCTCCTTCTTGAGAGACTATTCCTATGTTCTTTTTAGAAGACAGTGAGTAAAAAGGTTAGAACATTAAGAGAGAAAGATCCCCTCTAGCCAGTCTAATCAAGAAAAAAAGAGAGAAGACACAAATAAACAAAATCAAAAATGAAAGAGGAGAAATCACGACTGATACCGCAGAAATACAAATGATAGTTAGAAATTACTTCAGACAACTGTATGACAAGAAATTTGACAATCTAGAAGAAATGGACAAATTTCTAGAAACATACAACCTTCCAAAACTGAATCAAGAAGAAGTGGAAAGTCTCAACAAACCAATAACAAAAAAGGAAATTGAAACAGTAATCCAAAATCTCCCGGCACACAAAAGCCCTGGACCGGATGGCTTCACAGGCGAATTCTACAAAACATTCAGGGAAGAACTAACTCTTATCCTCCTCAAACTGTTCCAAAAAATCCAAGAAGAGGGGAAAATCCCAAACTCTTTCTATGAAGCCAGTATTATCCTAATCCCCAAACCATGTCAAGACACAACAAAGAAAGAAAACTACAGGCCAATATCACTGATGAACATCGATGCTAAAATCCTCAATAAAATATTGGCAAACAGGATCCAGCAATACATCAAAAAGATCATACATCATGATCAAGTGGGCTTCATTCCAGGGATGCAAGGATGGTTTAATATTCGCAAATCAATAAATATAATACATCACCTAAACAGAATGAAAGACAAAAATCACATGATCATTTCAATAGATGCAGAAAAAGCATTTGATAAAATACAACACCCATTTATGATGAAAACACTCAACAAAATGGGAATAAAGGGAGCATATCTTAACATAATTAAGGCTATATATGAGAAGCCTGAGGCCAACATCATACTCAATGGACAAAAACTGAAAGCATTCCCCCTGAACTCAGGAACTAGACAAGGTTGTCCACTCTCTCCACTCCTTTTCAACATAGTGTTGGAAGTCCTAGCCACAGCAATCAGACAAGAAAAAGAAATAAAAGGCATCCAGATTGGGAAAGAGGAAGTAAAACTTTCATTATATGCAGATGACATGATAGTATACCTAGAAAATCCTATAAACTCCACTAAAAGACTACTCGATATAATAAGTGAATTCGGCAAAATCGCAGGGTACAAAATAAATATACAGAAATCTAAGGCATTTCTGTACACCAACAATAAAATAGCAGAGACAGAGACAAAAAAGAAAATACCATTTACTATAGCAACAAGAAAGTACCTAGGAGTAAACTTAACCAAAGAGATAAAAGACCTGTACTCTGAAAATTACATAACATTGAAGAAAGAAATTAAGGAAGAAACAAATAAATGGAAGCAAATACCATGTTCTTGGATGGGAAGAATCAACATCATCAAAATGGACATACTACCCAAAGCAATTTACAGATTCAATGCAATCCCTATTAAAATACCAATGACATATTTCACAGACCTAGAACAAATACTCCATAAATTCATATGGAACCAAAAAAGACCCCAAATAGCAAAAGCAATCTTGAGACAGAAGAACACAGCAGGAGGAATCACAACACCAGATATCAAACAATACTACAAAGCCACTGTAATAAAAACAGTATGGTACTGGCATAAGAACAGACATATAGATCAGTGGAACAGAATAGAGAGTCCAGAAATAAACCCAGGCCTCTATGGTCAACTAATCTTTGATAAAGGAGGAAGGAACATAAAATGGAGTGAGAAGAGCCTCTTTAACAAATGGTGCTGGGAGAACTGGATAGGGACCTGCAAAAAAATGAAACTAGACCACCAACTTACACCACACACAAGAATAAACTCAAGATGGATCAAAGACTTAAATGTAAGCCGTGACACCATAAAAGTCCTAGAGGAAAACATAGGCAAGAAAATATCAGATATCTCACGTAACAATCTCTTCACGGATACATCTCCTAAAGCAAGAGAAATAAAGGAAAAAATAAATAAATGGGATTACATCAAACTGAAGAGTTTCTGCTCAGCAAAAGAAAACATCAGCAAGATGAAAAGGAAACCAACCATATGGGAAAACATATTTGCCAATGACATCACAGACAGGGGACTGATTTCCAAAATATATAAAGAGCTGATACGACTCAACATCAAGAAAACAAACAACCCAATTAAAAAATGGGCAAGGGACCTGAACAAACACTTCTCCGAAGAGGACATACAGAAGGTCCATAGACACATGAAAAAATGCTCAACATCATTAGCCATCAGGGAGATGCAAATAAAAACCACAATGAGATACCATTTTACACCAGTCAGAATGGCCATCATCAACAAATCAACAAGCAACAAGTGCTGGCGAGGATGTGGAGAAACGGGAACCCTACTGCACTGTTGGTGGGAATGCAGACTGGTGCAGCCACTATGGAGAACAGTATGGAATTACCTCAAAAGATTAAAAATGGAACTGCCTTTTGAACCAGCAACTCCACTACTAGGATTATACCCGAAGAATCTTGAAACACCAATTCAAAAGAACTTATGCACTCCTATGTTCATTGCAGCACTGTTTACAATAGCTAAGTGCTGGAAACAACCTAAGTGCCCATCTGTAGATGAGTGGATCAAAAAACTGTGGTACATTTACACAATGGAATACTATGCAGCAGAGAGAAAGAAGGAACTCCTGCCATTTGCAACAACATGGATGGAACTAGAGAGAATTATGCTTAGTGAAATAAGCCAGGCAAAGAAAGAAAAATACCATATGATATCACCTAATACAGGAAACTAAAGAACAACACAAACAAAGGAACTAAATAGAACAAAGAGCAGAATAGCAGTCAATAGGGGGGAGGGGAGAGGGAGAGAAGGGGGATAAGTAAGGGAAGGGTTTAATTAAAGAGCCTGTATGAAAGACTCATGGACATGGACAACGGGGAGGGATATGATTGCGGGAGAGGGGGTGGGTTGGGTGGGGGAGAGAAATTAGGGGAAAAGGGGACAACTGTAATTGAAAAACCAAAATTAAAAAAAAGAAAAAAAAAAAAGAGAGAAAGATCCATGGAAAGGGACTTTTAACAAAGTTCCCTCTTATTTTCTACCTGAGATAACATTAAGTAACAACCAGATACTACCTGCACTCATTTCTCAACCTAAATGAAAAGTTTCCTCATTTCGTCTTAGGAGAGATGGACAAAAAGCCTCTGTGAATACAACCTGGTCTCTAATTTGTACGCACAGTTTACAGTGATACCATCCAGTTACAACTGTTTCCCTCTATTCTGGGTCAAAAAGAGGCCAGTCTTTCCCCCATTAAACAGAGGTTTACAAAGAGGCAAACATTTAAAAATTCTCATGATCTAGTACAAGATATAAATTAAACATCCCATGCTTTTGTTCTCTTTCCTTTGTAAAAACTGAATAAATAATCCCATAGACAGAAACAGCCAAGGCCTTGCTGCTAGTGACACTTGACTCATTCCATGTGTTCCTAAGTGACAGAACTTATGTCACATGACAAATCGGCAAGACACACCTCATTGTCTGAGGGAGGATTCTTCAAGGGTCCCCTGGCAGCATCTAACAGTTCTCTTAAACAATCTCAGCTCCTAACAAAGCTGAGAGCAAATATAGTAGGTAGTCAGTGGTTTCTGAACAATTGAACTTTTAAAAAAATATACCCCAAGAAAATAAGGTCACAAAATTCCATGGTTGTTTGTGAAGAGCTGAGACAGCCAATACTAAACCCATAAGGTGATCATCTCTGATTAATGATGGTTTTTATTTTCTCCTTGTATTTGTTCCCCCCTCCCAAGTTTTCTGCAGGGAGTGTGGATATAGATATAAAAATAGGTGTGGATATAATTATGGGTTTAAAAAAAGATAAAAGTATAGATTTTTTTGTAATCCACGTTTAGTTTCCTTCTCAGAATTCTCAATGAAATCTCATGGAGGGAGAAAGTAGACACATTACCTCACTGGTTTATTATGCCACATGCTTTAGCGTTTCCTGTGAGATGTGACTCAGTAGGCCGTTGAGTAGATGAGGGAGACAGGAAAAGGAAAAAGTATAGAGCATGGTGAGTCCTGAATCCCTGCAGTGGCTGATAGTGTGGAGTCCTGACATTCAGCTTCATCTGCTTCTTAGCAAATCCATCTCTCCATAAGGCCTGAGGGGATGGAAGTTAATTCCAAGGAGAGTCTAGGCTGTTAGACCTGCAACTACCATGTGCTCCAGAAGGGGGGCAACGAAGCCACCAAAACCATTGGGGTATCTCAGAATTCCCCTCTGAGGCCACTCAGATCCTCCCGAACTGCTCACTGCAGAAGGAACACAAGACAAAGCCCTAGGTTGTTTGCTGCTCACTACTCTGAGGGGAGGGATGGTAGGCATAAGTGCAGGGTGGCCAGATACAGCAAGTAAAGGCACAGATGCCCAATTTAATTTGAATTTGAGATAAACAGCAATTTTTTTTAGTACAAGAGTGTCTCGTGCAATATCCGGGGTCTTACTCAACGTAATCTCCAGTTTGATCTCTGCATGCTCATTTATCATACAGCTAGGGTCTCAGTCCAAAGCAATAGGGACCACATACTTGAGAGTCATTTGCCTGCTCTATCTATGCATAGAATTAGGATTACCATATTTATAATTGCAGAAATTATATGAATAATTAGCATACGCTCTTTTCAGATCATTCTCATTTATAATATTTTTATTTTTCTCCTTAAAAATGGAAGGTAGAGCCCAGGCCTGGAGGCTTATTTGGTAGGAGCATCATCCCATACACACACACACACACACACACAAACACACACACACACACACACAAGGTTGTGGGTTTGATTCCCAGTCAGGACACATACCTATGTTGTAGGTTCAGTCCCTGTCAGGGCACATGTGGGAAGCAGACAATATTTCTCTCTCACATCGATGTTTCTCTCTCTCTGCTTTCCTCTCTCTCTAAAATCAATAAACCTATTCTTGAGTGATAATTTTTTTTAAAAGGGAGGTGGAAAAGGCACTCTTTCAAAATTTTTGTACATCAAAGCTTCAGGTAAGAAGTAAAAGATGGTTTATACTTACCTATAGCTTTATTTCTAACTATTATGTGGAGACCACCCTAACTAGAGTAGTTTTCCCATTTATTGTTGTTCACATATCCTGTTATTTCCCTCACAGCATTTATCACAAGGTGTAAATACTGTTTGTGTGTTTACTTCATTATTGTCTATTAAAATGTAAACTCTTTGAGGGCAAGGACCATAGAGATATTGTTCATCACTATTTCTGTATAGCCTGAAACAATCCTGGGCACATAGAGGCTGCTCATTACATCTGTGTTGCATGAAAGGGAACACTGTAGAATTTTGGAACCAAAAAGAAACTATGGAGCTCATCTCCCTCAATTCTCTTATTTATAGAAGACCAAGTCAAGGCCCAAATAGGCTAGGAGGCAATTTGGTAGCAAATCAAGCCTAAAATCCAAGTTTCATAGTATCCAAATAGAGCTTTTTTTTGTTGTTGTTGCCACTGAAGGATTTGCTTGTTTTGTTTCCCTTTCCCATTTTTCTTATGATTTGGAAAGAAGGAGCCTTATTTTCTCTCTCCTAAGTATATAATGTCACAAATACAATCATTTGGAGGAAGGGCTGAGGAAATAAGATTCAAATTCAACTGAAATTTACTAAGTACTTACTTTATGTTAGAAACATTCAGATCTGACTTCTTATTTTAATCCTTATAAAAATATGTAGCTCGGGCTGCTGTGGCTCAGCAAATCGAGTCAGAGGGTCGCAGGTTCGATTCCCTGTCAGGGCACATGCCTGGGTTGTGGGTTAGGTCCCCAGTTGGAGGCCTGCAAGAGGCAATCACATGTTGATGTTTCTCTCCCTCTCTCCACTCCTCCGCCTAAAAATAAATACAATCTTTTAAAAAATATGTAGAGCTGGGTATTGTTACCTCCATTGACATTGGAAATTGAGTCTCAGAGAATTGACCTGTCTGAGGTCAGATAGATAAGAAGCAGGGACAAGACTGAAAACCAGCATTCCTCATTCATTAGCCACTAACCCTTCTGTTCACTCCCCTGCAGACTGCTATATTTTTGTGTTGTCGTTTTTTAATTGAAATAAGGGGTTTATATGGAGCTATTTCTGTGGCCGTATTTTGGTCTCAAATTTAAAGTTATAAGATTTACTAGGTAATAGAGATATAAAGATACACTTAACACTTCAAATAGCCATCAAATGGCCTATATCAAAGTCTTTCTGCACTTTTCTCTCTCTCTCTCATACCTAGAAAATGTTCAACAATACTTGTGGGTGTTAAGAAAATGTACGTGTCAGGAAAGAAGCTTCTATTATTTATAAAAGAGATGATATACTAATGAACTAATAGGTGCACCTAGTATACCTTACTATTTCAAGAAGATAAGCATGTCCTTATAAAGTCCTTGTTTTGTCATTTTTGTCTGAATGTTTTTAGAATTCTAGAAAGCATGTTGTCGGTCTGCCCTTTTCTAGGTTTTCTTAAAGCTGAATTATTTATAGATTATTAGAAAGCATCAAAATTACTGTTATGAAATACAAATGGCGATTGATTTAAAAAACTGAAGTTATCTCCCTAATACATATTTTAAGAGATTTTTATCCCTAAATGGGTTTTTATAATATATTTAACACTTTATTTCAAGTCAAGTAATTTAGTTTAATTTTAAAATTTTTTATCACTAAGTTTCCCTAGGATAAGTAATTGTAACAAATGTTATCCTTTTCTATTATCAGCTGTCAAATAAAGGAAAATGCAGTAGAACGATTAATGGCTCAAATTAAGAGACTTAGAGAAAAGAACCAAAAATATCATGAACGAGTGAGTATAAGATTTTAAAGTCTATATCTAGTCATTAAACATTTATAAAAATGCTTTAAAAATTATGAATTACAATAAAATATATCCTAGGAAATGATCTTATTTAGTGCTTATACTGATTAATTTACATTCTACTTAGTTTTTTGTACATGTGAGACAAGAAGGTACTGCTCTTCCTATTATTTTAATTATAATGTCAAAGGAAGTCAGTTTGAATTATGTTATTTAGATCATGAGGATGTTCAAAATTTCAAAGCTCTGAAACAACATTAATCTTTTAATTTCTTATTTAACCAAACTATAAAACATAGGTTCTTTATTTTTAATTTCTGTATCTGTTTTCTTTTATATTTTTAGAGAGCGTGACTATGTAAATTATTTGAAAAGTACAATCTTAGTTACTAAAATGGCTAATTTAATGTTTAAAATAATGTATTTTTTAAATTCTTAACTGAGGACATTCTTATTGATTTTAGAGAGAGGGGAAGGGAGGAAGAGAGAGAGGGAGAGAAACATCAATGTGAGAGAGAAACATTGATCGATTGTCTTCTGTACATGCCCCAACTGGGGATCGACCAGCAACCTAGGCATGTGCCCTGATTGGGGGTCAAACCCCTGACCTTTCGGTTTATGGTTGATGCTCCAACCAACTGAGCTACACCACCAGGACAAGATGATATATTGTTTTTACAAAATTAGAGTAAAATGAATATCTAAGGGGTGCTGTATACAATTACCAGAACTAAAGATAAACAAAGTTTGAAAACAGTAAATGATAATTAAACATCCCTTAAAGCATCTCATGCATGACGAAATACTGAGGGTGTCCCCTCTTAAAACATTTACTTTATATGGACCCTGAAGCTTCCATGTTAAATGTTATTTGGGGAGGGTGCTGTTGTCTAAAAAGACTATCTACAAATTTTAATGAAATCTAGGGTCAGAGGCCTGAGTTTGCATCCTGACTGTACAACTTACTGCTGATGTAATTTTGGCTAAAACTGGTATGAGCCTTGTTTCCTTCTTATGATATAAAATGGAATTCCTAGTCCTCTTCATAGGGCTAATTTGTTCATTCATCCTACAGATACTTATTGGGCAAGACAGGCCCTGGTGGTGATATAACTGTGACCCTGACATAGTTATGATTCTCAAGGAACAGTCATTTTTAATAGGGATGAACACAGAAACCCAGATCTAAGGGAAGTTTGGCCTTGCTGCTTGGAGTGACTGACATCAAGGGACCAATGGACATCCTCCCGTGGTCAGCACCGGGACTCTAGGTCAGCTTTGGGATTCCATTTGGTTGTGGAAAGCAAATTAGGACTAAGGAATCACTTTCCCACAGCCCACCAGTTGGAGCCAGAAACAAAGCTCTTGCTTCCATGAGGATTAGAACAAGAATGGGAGAGGCCTAACACTGCTCTTGGGGTCATCAGTGGACCCAGCAGTGCGGAGCATGGAGTGGTCGACCCTGGCTCCAACAGTGCACATCTATTGTTTTCCATTTATGCTGCTACTGCCCCAGGTTAAGCCACCGTCATCTTTTACCCATCCTACCTCAGGCCAGTGCATTTTCCACAGTGCCACCAGATTGCTATAAACCTTCCAGTGCTTAAAACTCTGCAGTAGCTTCCTATTGCACAGGAAATAAAATCCATAGTCCTTACTAAAGTCTTCAAAAATATGACCTTTGCACACCTTTCCCACTTTGTCTCCAGCCACTCCACTGCTTCTTTTAAATCTTGAAAAACCCAGGCAATCTCTTACTTTTGAACCTTTACAATAAAGAGGCCATTTTCTCTTCCCGGGATTCTCTTCTCTTGCCTAGATCCTTTTAGTTTAGTTCCCCCAATCTAAGCTGGAATGTTGAGGTCACATGCATTCAGATTGCTAAATTAAATATGACTCCCTAGCAAGACATATTTTTCTCTTCAATATGTCAAAATTAGAAATGTCCCTTTTCCTTCCTACCCATCATCCCTTCCTGTATGTGTTTAGTTGTGTTTAGACTAACACCTCATTTATAATCTTTCTTTCTCTCTGTTTGCATTCACTGTTTCACTTACCTCATTAGATATTTCATAGTTCACTGCGTCCACTTTCTTACCTCCCAATTCATTCTTTCTCTCCTACAATTCCACCGCTGCTGCTCTAGCAACAGTTACTAAGGACCAATTAACCAGGTCCAATGGACACGTTGTAGTCCTTACTTGTCCCCACATCCCTTCAGCAGTCACTCCTGTTGCCTTGAAGCTCTTTTTCCTTTGGGTTCCATGACATCACTCTCCCTTAATTTTCCTCCTACTTTCTCTGACCACTTCTTAATGTTTTTAACTCATTTTTTCCCCTGGACCTACCCCTTAATTAGGGTATTTACAAATGTTCTGATCCCACACCTTTTCTTTCAGTCTAACCTCTCCCTGGTTCATCTTATTTAACACCATGGCTGCAAATGCCATCTATGTGGTGATCATTCTTATATATGCATGTGATAAAATTTCATAATTCTACACACAAAAGTGAACATATATAAAAACTGGTGAAATCAAATAACACCTCTCGTTTAGTTAAAAACATGGTACCAATGTCAATTTCCTGGTTTTGATAATGCACTATATTAAATGTTATCATTGGGGAAAGCTGGGTGAATAGATGAGAAATCTGTGTCCTCTTTTGGCAAATTCTGTTCTTGTCCTTGTGAGTCATAAAGTTAAAAGGGTAAAAGCTCATAAAACGGCCTTATAACAAAACAAAACTAATCCTTTTTTTATTTTTTATTTTTTAAGTATATGTTACTGATTATGTTGTTACAGTGGTTCCAATTTTTTTCCCCTTTGCTCTCCTCTGCCCAGTACCCCCCTTCCCTCCAGAAATCCCACACCCCTTAGTTCACGTCCAAAGGTCGTGCATACAAGTTCTTTGGCTTCACCCTTTCTTATATTATTCTTAACTTCCCCTTATCTATTTTGTACCAACCAATCATGCTTCTTAACCCCTGCACCATTTCCGCATTTCTCCCCTTTCTCCCTCCCAGCTGATAACCCTCCAAATGATCCCCATACCTATGATTCTGCTCCTATTCTGGTTTGCTTAGTTGGATTTTGTTTTTATTTTTTAGATTCAGTTGTTGATAGTTGTGAATTTGTTGCCATTTTAGTGTTCATAGTTTTGATCTTCTTTTTCTTAAGTAAGTCCCTTTGACATTTCATATAACAATGGCTTGGTGATGATTAACTCTTTTAGTTTTACCTTGTCTGGGAAGCACTTCATCTGTCCTTCTGTTCTAAATGATAGCTTTGCTGGATAGAGTAATCCTGGTTGTAGGTCCTTGCTTTTCATCACATTGAATACTGCTTGCCATTCCTTTTTGCCTACAAAGTGTCTTTTGAGAAATCAGCTGATAGTCTTATAGGCAACCCTTTGTAGGCAACTCTGCTTCTCTCTTGCTGATAAAGAGAGAGATTCTCTCTTTATCTTTCACTTTTGACATTTTAATCATGATGTGTCTTGGTGTGGTCCCCTCTGGGTCCAGCTAACCCAGGACTCTCCATGCTTGCTGGACTTGAATGTCTATTTCCTTTGCAAGATTTGGGAAGTTTTCCTCCATTATTTTTTACATAAGTTTTCAATTTCTTGCTCTTACTCTTCTCCTTCTGGCACCCCCATGATTCGGATGTTGGCACGTTTAAAGTTGTCCCAGAGGTTCCCAAGCTTCTCCTCATTTTTTTCAATTCTTTTTCCTCATTCTGCACTGGTTGACTGTTTTTTTTCTTCCTTATGTTCCAATCACTGATTTGAACCCCAGTTTTCATCCCTTCACCATTGGTTTTCTGTGGATTTTCCTTCATTTCACTTAGCATAGCCTTCACTTCTTCTCTTCTGTGTTTGCTGTACTCAAGCATATCTGTCAAGCCTGTGAGAATCTTTTAGCTATCTCCTAGTCACTTAGTTCTCCCACTGGACCTTGATCCATTCCCCCTTTTGGGGCATATCTCTGTCTCCTCATCTTGACAGGCTCCTGCGTTTGTTTGTCTCTGTGTCTTAGGTAGAGCTGTCACTCCTGTTATGTTGTAAGGGGCGGAACCTTAGGGATTCGTCAGTACAGGGCGACCTGTTTCACCATGTTGTGGCACAATATGTGGGGGAGGGGTATGAGAAGGAGCAATGCCACTTGCCCAGCACTCACTCCTTTTCCAGGCACTTCTCCCACTTCCATATGGTATTGGTGCCTCTCTAGCCATTGCCCTGGCTGTCGTTCCCAGAGCAGATGGGTCTGCAGACATACTAGGACCGTGGGGGTACTTTTAACAAGCAGACTCTGCTGAGATACTGGCAGTTTCTGTCTCCACTCCAACCCCCACTGGTCTGCACAGTCAGAAGCAATGAGGCTTGATTTTCCCCAGTGCTGGGACCATGAGCTGTGTGGTCTGGTCAGAAGCTGAGAATGCTCTCCAGGTGTCCCTCCTGACTTTCTGAAACATGTAACTGTGCTTTCTGCTGGCCTGCCGTTACTGCCACTGGTGCAGCCATCATACCGCATCCTCTCTGCCCCGGCTCCACCCCTACTACCTGTCTGGATGAGTATTCCTTCTTTATATCTTTGTTTGTTGGACTTCCATGCAGTTTGATTTTCTGGAAATTCTGGTTGTTCCTAGTTTTGAGGTAGTTGTATTCCTTCTTAGTTGTGGAGGGAGATGCAGCATGTCTGTCTACGCCTCCATCTTGGCTGAAAGTCTCCTATATTATTCTTAACTTCCCCTTGTCTAGTTTGTATTTACCAATTAACACCATTTCCCCACTTCTCCCCATTCCCCCTCCCAGCTGATAACCCTCCAAATGATCCCCATACCTATGATTCTGTTCCTATTCTGGTTTGCTTAGTTGAATTTTGTTATTTTTTAGATTCAGTTGTTGATACTTCGTTGTGAGTTTGTTGTCATTTTAATGTTCATAATTTTGATCTTCTTTTTCTTAAGTAAGTCCCTTTGACATTTCAATAATAGTGTGGTGACGATGAGCTCCTTTAGCTTTACCTTGTATGGAAAGCACTTCATCTGCCCTTTTATTCTAAATGATAGCTTTGCTGGATAGAGTAATCTTGGTTGTAAGTCCTCTTTTTTTCAACACCTTAAATGCTGCTTGCCAGTCCCTTCTTGCTTGCAAAGTTTCTTTTGAGAAATCAGCTAGTAATCTTATAGGCACCCCTTTGTAGGTAACTCTCTGCTTTTCTTTTGCTACTTTTAAAATTGTCTCTTTATCTTTAACCTTTAGCATTTTAATTATGATGTGTCTTGAGGTATGGTCCTCTTTGGGTCTAGCTTGTTTGGGACTCTCTGTGCTTCTGGGACTTGTATGTCTAGTTCCTTCACCAAATATGGGGAGTTTTCCTTCATTATTTTCTCACATAAGTTTTCAATTTCTTGCTCTTCCTCTTCTCCTTCTGGCACCCCTTTGGTCTGGATGTTGGCATGTTTAAAGTTGTCCCTGAGGTTCCCATGCCTCTCCACATTTTTTTCAATTCTTGTTTCCTCATTCTGTATTGGTTGACTATTGTTTTCTTCCCTATGTTCCAAATCATTGATTTGAACCTTAGTTTCCTTCCCTTTACCATTGGTGTTGTGTGGGTTTTCCTTCGTTTCATTTAGCATAGCCTTCACTTCTTCCCTTATGTGTTTGTTGTACTTAAGCATATCTGTCAATCCTGTGAGCATATTTATCACCAGTATTTTGAACTCTACGTCTGTTAGGTTGGCTATCTCCTCATTGCTTAGTTCTCCCCTGGAACCTTGATCCGTTCCCCCTTTTGGGCCATACTTCTCTGTCTCCTCATCTTGACAAGCTCTTGTGTTTGTTTGCCTCTGTGTCTTAGGTAGAGCTGTCACTCCTGTTACTTTGTAAGGGGTGGAGCCTTAGGTTTTCTCGTCAGTAGAGGGCAACCCATTTCACCACATGGGAGAGGGGTCTGAGAGGAAACAAAGTCACTTGCTCATCACTAGCCCCTTTTCCGGGCAGTTCTCCCACTTTGTATTGGACTGTATTGTATTGGTTACCTCTCTAGTTGTTGCCCTGGCTGTCGTTCCCAGAGTGGGTGGGTCTGTGGATGTTCTAGGATGGTGGGACCCTTTAAATAAGCAGACTCTGCTGAGAGACTGGCTGTTTCTTCCTCTGCCCCAACCCCAACTGGTTTGCACCGTCTGAAGTAATGAGGCTTTATTTTCTCCGGTGCTGTGTTTGTGAGCTGTGTGGTCTGGTCTGGTGCTGGGAGCGCTCCCCAAGGATCCCTCTGACTTTTTAAAATGTGTGACTGCGCTTTCTGGCAGGCTGCTGCTGCCACCACTGCTGCT
Source organism: Furipterus horrens (assembly GCF_987537825.1). NCBI lineage: Eukaryota > Metazoa > Chordata > Mammalia > Chiroptera > Furipteridae > Furipterus > Furipterus horrens. The sequence continues at coordinate 59,940,856 of NW_028327172.1, read as the reverse complement.
GCCACCACACCGTGTCCTCTCTGCCCCTCCTACCTGTCTGGATGAAATAACCAGAAGTTGCAAAAAATAAAGCTACATGGAAGTCCAAAATATGAAGTTATAAACAAGTGGTGCTCGTCAGGATGGGTAAGAGGGGCGATGCCGGGGCAGAGAGATCAAGGTGTGCTGGGGGTGGCAGCAGCAGTAAAGACAGTGGGACAGTGGTAAGCACAGACACCCGTATTTAAGGGGAGGTGAGAAGAGCCTGGGGAGCACCCGCAGCTGCAGTCCAGACCCATCAGCTCACGATTCCAATGCCAGGGAAGGCAGACCCCCATTGTCTTGGACTGTGAGGTCCAGAGGGCATGGGGACGGAGGAGGAGGCTCCTGGTCTCTCAGCAGAGAGTAACGGTAGGAATCGATCTTGGACCCACACCCCCACACAAAGTGCCACAGCATGGTGAGAAGGGTCACCTGGTAGTGGCAAGTGCACAGGGCTCTGCCCCCTATAGAGTAGGAGATGTGACAGCCCTGCCCAAGAAGGAAAGATAAATGAAAACAGTCAGGATGGCAGGAATCATGATTGAAATACCAGTCACGCAGCTGACCAAAAAGCAAATACGTGAATTAACCAATGAACATAATAGATAATCTTTCTGAGGCTCAGTTCAGAGCTATAGTCATAATGCAGGTTACAGAATTAACAAAAGATATTGAACAAGACAGGGAAGGAATGAAGGCTACTCCTGCTGAAATGAATGAAAACACATATGAGACATGTGGTGAGGAAAGGAAAACCAGGGGTCACATCAACAAATCAGAACATAGGTAAGGAACAAACAGTCAACTGGTGCAGGAAGAGGAAACAAAAGGTGAGGAATATGAAGAGAGACTCAGAAACTCCTGGGACAGCTATAAGCAAGTGAACATCCAAATTATAGGGTTGCCAGAACATGAAGAAGAACAACTAGAAATTGAAAAATTATGTGAAAAAATAATGAAGCAGAACTTCCCGAACTTGGGGAAGGAAATAGACTTACAGGTCCAGGAAGCACAGAGAGTTCCAGAAAAACTGGACCCAGGGAGAACCACACGAAGACACATTATAATCAAAATGTCAAAAATTAAGGATAAAGAGAGAATTTTAAAAGCAGCAAGAGAGAAGAAGAGAATTATGTACAAAGGGGTCTCAATTAGATTATCAGCTGATTTCTCAAAGGAGACTCTTCATGCAAGAAGGGACTGACAAGAAATATTCAAAGTAATGAAAAGCAAAAACCTACAACCATGATTACCCTATCCAGTGAAGCTGTTATTCAGAATAGAAGGGCAGAGAAAGTGCTTCCAGGACAAAATAAAACTGAAGGAGTTCATTAGAGCCAAACCACTGTTATATGAGATGTTAAAAGGACTTGTTTAGAAGAAGAAGAAGGATCAAAACTATGAACATTAAAATGAAAACTGTATCACAACAACCAACAACAGAAGCTAGGGAATCTAAACAAAGTCAAACTAAGTAGGCAATGAGAGTGGAAAAAGAATTATAGGTATGGGGAACATATTGGGGGGAGGTCAGTGGGGAGGGGGAAGGGGGAAAGGGAGGGAGATGGTGCAGGAATTAAGAAGCATAGTAGGAGGGAATGGAGTAGACAGGAAGATGTTGAGAAGAACTATATGCATGACCAATGGGCATGAACTAATGGGGGGGACAACTGGAGGGAGGGGGTGATCACTGGGTGGAGGGGAGCAGAGGGAAAAGAAATCGGGACAACTGTAACAACATAATCAATAAAACACATTTAAAAAAAATACTACAAAGAAAGAAAATTATAGGCCAGTATCTCTGATGAACATAGATGCTGAAATCCTCAAAAAAAAAAAAATACTAACAAACTGGATCCAGTAATACATTAAAAAAGTCATACAGCATGATCAAGTGGGATTTATTCCAGGAACACAAGGCTGGTACAATATCCACAAATCAATTAATGCAATACATCATATAAACAAAATGAAGAATAAAAACCACATGATCAATAGATGCAGAAAAAGCATTTGATAAAATCCAGCACCCATTTATGATAAAAACTCTCAGCAAAGTAGGAATAGAAGGAACACATCTAAACATAATAAAAGCCATTTATGACAAACCCACTGCCAGCATAATACTCAGCAGGCAAAAACTACAAGCATTTCGCATTAAGATCTGGAATAAGACAGGGATTTCCACTTTCACCTCTCTCATTCAACATAGTACTGAAGTCCTAGCCACAGCAATCAGACAAGAAGAAATAAAAGGCATCCAAATTGGAAAGGAAAAAGTAAAACTGTTTTTTGTTTGTTTGTTTTGCAGATGATGTGATACTGTACATAGAGAATCCCAAAGATTCCACCAAGAAACTACTAGAACTGATAAATGAATTCAGCAAAGTAGCAGGATACAAAATTAATATCCAGAAATTAGTTGTATTTTTATATGGCAATAAAGAACAAAGGGAAATTAAGAAAACAATCCCATTCACAATTGCTCCAAAAAGAATAAATTACCTAGGATTAAATCTAACCTTTTGTATTCAAAAAATTATAAGACACTAAAGAAAGAAATTGAAGAAGATACAAGTGGAAGCACATATTCTGTTCATAGATAGGAAGAATTGACATCATTAAAATGTCCATACTACCCAAAGCAACCTAGAGAGTCAATGAAATTCCTGTCAAGAGTCCAATGATGTATTTCACAGAACTATAACGAATATTTCAAAAATTAATAGAAACCACAAAAGGCCCCACATAACAGTGATCCTGAGGAAGAAGAACAAAGTTGGTGGAATAATGATACCTAATATCAAGCTATACTATAAGACCATAGTAGTCAAAACAGCATGGTACTGGCATAAAAACAGACACATTGACCAATAGAACAGAACAGAGAGCCCAGAAATAAACCCACACCTTTATACCTTTTAACATTTGACAGAGGAAGCAAGCACATACAATGGGCTAAAGATAGTCTATTCGGTAAGTCATGTTGCGAAAATTGGACAGATACATGCAGAAAATGAAACCAGACCACCTTTTTATACCACACACAAGAATAAATTAAAAATGGATTAAAGACAAATATTAGACCTGAAACCATAAAAATCCTAGAAAAAAACATAGGCAGCAAAATCTCAGACATTGATCATACCAATATATCTGGCAAGGGAAGCAAAGGAAAAAATAAACAAATGGGACTATATCAAACTAAAAAGGTTTTGCATGGCAAAGGAAACCTTCAACAAAATAAAAAAGACAACCCATGAAATGGGAGAACATATTCAGTGATACACCTGATAAGGGATTAATATCCAAAATGTATAAAGAACTTACAAAACTCAGCACCAAAAAACAAACAATCCAATTAAAAAATGAGTGAAGGACTTGAAAGACACTTCTCCAAAGAGGACATACAAGTGACCAATAGACATATGAAAAGATGCTCAGTGTCACTACTCATCAGAGCAATGCAAATTAAAGCCACAATGAGATATAACTTAACCTGTGCCAGAATGGCTATCATCAATAAATCAACAAACAATAAATGTTGGCAAGGATGTGGACAAAGGGGAACCCTTTTACACTGTTGGTGGGAATACAGACTGGTGAAGACCCTGTGGAAAGCAGTATAAAGATACCTCAAAATATTAAAAATGAAACTGCCTTTTGACACAGGGATTCCACTTCTGAGAATGTTTCTGAAGAAAATCAAAACACTTAATTTGAAAGAATATATGCACCCATGTTCATTCATTGCAGCGTTATTTACAATTGCCAAGATATGGAAGCAGCCCAAGTGCCTATCTGTAGATGAGTGGATAAAAAAGCTGTGGTACATTTACACAATGAAATACTACTTGACCATAAAAAAGAAGGAAGTATTACCCTTTGTGAAAGCATAGATTGACCCAGAGAGTATTATGCTAAGTGAAATAAGCCAGCCAGAGAAAGACAAATACCATATGATTTCATTTATATGTGGAATCTAATGAACAAACTGAACTAACAAGGAAAATAGAAAGACTCGTAGATACAGAAAACAGACTGACAGCTGTCAGGGGGTGGGGATTGAGGGGTCTGTGTGAAAAAAAGTGAAGTGATTAAATTAAAAAAAGCAAAACTCAGACACAGACAAGAGCATGGTGATTATCAGAAGAAAGGGGGGGCAGTAGAAGAGTGTATATAGGGGGGATAAATGGTGATGGAAGGAGACATGACTTGGAACAGTGAACACACCATACAATATACAGATGATGTATTATAGAACTGTACACCTGAAATCTATATAATTTTATTAACCAATGTCATCCTAACAAATTCAATAAGAAAAATAAAAATAAACAAATAAATAAATAAAAATTCTTTGACTAACCCTACATCCCGAATCTTTCGTCGTCGTCGGCAGCCGTCCGTCTCGAGAGACGATGGCGTAGCTTCTTGAGAGTCTATCTGCACCGCCGAGAATGGCTGTGCAGTCCGAATCTTTAATCTTATGTTTTATCCTAAAATGTTTATAGATTCACCTCTTTTACTTAAATCATGGTCCATTTTGAGTTAATTTTTGTATAAATTATAAGACTTAGATCAAGATTGTTTCTTTTTTCCCCTGCCCTAGAGTGGTGGAATGAGAGAAGACTCTAAAGTTTCTCTTCTTATAAAGACAATAATCTCATCACGGGCACTCAGCTAAACCTAATTCGGTTCTAAGTACCATCACATTAGGGATGGGGCTTCAACATGTAAACTGTTGGGCAGACATAAGCATCCAATCTATAGCACAGTACTTTATTCCTTTTTATGGCTGAACAATATTCTGCCTGCATGAATCTGTGCTAAGCCCCTCTCCTGAAATTTTCATTTCAATTATTGTACTTTTTAGATGGAGAACTTTGATGTTTTTTAAAAAAATAATTTATTTCTCTTCATTGCTATTTTCTATTTAGAGATCCATTATTTTCATGTTTTCCTTTAGTTCTTTAGGCATGGTTTCCTTTAACTCTTTGAATACATTTTAGATAGCTGATTTAAAGTCTTTCTCTAGAAAGTCCAAAGTCAGGGCTTCCTCATGGACAGATTCTATTAACTGCCCTTTTCCCCCTGTGTATATCAAATTCCCAGTAAGAATATACATGGATCATACTTTCTTGGGGTTTTTGTTTTTTGTTTTTGTTTTTTTGTTTGTTTGTTTGTTTTTGTTTTTGTTTTTGCATTCCTCATAACTTTTTGTTGTTGTTGAAAGCCAGACATTTTGAATATTATAATGTGACAATCTGGAGATTAGATGCTCTTCTCTCCACAGAGTTTGCCATTGTTGCTACTTATTGTAGTTGCTGTTTACTTAGTGACTTTTCTGAACCAGTTCTGTGAAACCTGTGTCCTTTGTTTTGTGTGGACACTAAAGTCATTGTTTGCTTATCTTAGTGGTTAGCTAATGATTGGATAGAAAAATTTTTGAATGTCTCTAATTAATAAATCTCCCAGCCTTTGCTGAGGGGCTCTGTGTGCTTGCTGGAACATGACTTCTCCACTCAGCCAGGAAGTTTATAGCTTCACCTTCACTTTTACTTCTGCTTCTGCATAACCTCAAGGTCACCTAGAGGAGAGTGCTTAGGGATTTCTTAGGTCTTTCCTAAGAACCTTCACAGCCCTCAGTATGCTCACAGGCTTGTACATTCAAGTGGCCTTTTAGACCCCTGGGAATATGTCAAAGCCCCCTATGACATCTCTCCAGCTTTCCTTTAAAGTTGCTTTTTTGTTTGTTTGTTTGTTTGTTTGTTTTTTGTCAGTTTGTTTTTTATCCCAACTGTTATTACCACCTCAGGGAGCTATAATATTTAACAATTGCCTCTGATTGTTTTTGACAGACATCAATCTGGAAAAAGACTATTCACACATTGGGCGAGCTCTGAGTTAGGTCAAATAAAGACAAGGTTTGTGTGTCGGATTTTCCAGGGAACTGCCAGATACGTCAAATAATGATGGTTATTTTGGGATTGTGCTTTGAAAGAATTCTGCTCCCCACCCCCTTTTTGCCCTGACCCCCTAACCCAGGCTGCTAGGCTGCTGGTTTTTACTGTGATTTTAATGCTCTTGGTTTTGAGAGCAAGGTAAAATGCCACAAAACTCACTGCTCTTACCCAGATTCAACCATTTTTCTTGAATAAACACTCTCTGGAAGTTATTGCAAGCCTTTAATTTCCAGAGTTCTGAAAAGTTGATTTTGTCAATTTTACTGGTTTTCTAATTGTTTTTATGGAGAAGAGGATTTTTGTAGGTCTTTATTTGAATATTCCTGTTTATGTCACTCCCAATAAGATTTTAAAGAATAGTGTAGAAGGAAAGGAATTTAGTTTTCAGATTTAGCATATATGAATCCCTTAGTATTAAAAATTCTTCAGAGACAGAATTAATTACAATAGTTTGGAATATTATAAACAAAATGTCAGAGAAGTTAAACCACTAAAGTTTGAATAGCATACCTTTTTTAAAAAAAATTGGGGGCGGGATGCCCCTATTTAACAATCTGCCCCCTCAGACTTAAGACCCTTTATAATCTTATAAAGGACAATGGGCAAAGGTCTCATGCTCCTCTAGCTGCTTCAAGCTGGACATGGTCGTCATCCTACCTACCCTTGGATCCAGAAATCCCTAATAAGAATGGGGGTGTGAAGGGGAGGGTGGCCTTCCCACATGGGGAAGGATCGTGCAGGCTTCAGGTCAGTTGGCTGTCCCTGGACAATGGCAGGCTTGGTTTAACAGGCTGGCATTCTTGTAGTATTCTAGGGGCAACAGATTTGGCAACAGGGTTAAAAGTCATCTGAATAGCATACCTTTTAATTTTTGTTCCCTTTTTGTGAAATTACTCAAAGCTTATCCATCTCAATTCTTTTCTTTTTTTTTTTTTGCCTGTATTTATCAATACTGAGCATCATAAAGTTAATTGCCTATTGCTTTTATTCAATTTTTTTAAAGTTTTAAGTTAAAATTCTAATGTACTGAAGTGACAATCACACCATACATCCTATGGAATAACTTGAGCATTAAAGTAACATTAAATCCTAGTTTATTAAACTAATGCCTATTTTACCAAACAATTTTAAGAAATCAAGTTTTTCAATTGTCAAGTTTGAAGTTTGTTGGATTAAGTAATAAATAATGGAGTTTTAGTAGACTCTAATACTATCAATAAATCATAAATTATTTAGATTACCTGAAATATCCTTCTACCCAAAGTGTGGCTTGTGGGCCAGCAGGCTTGGCATCACCTGGAGCTTGTTAGAAATGTGCCAAATTTATGGAATCAGAATGTGCATGTTATCAAGATCCCCTAGTGTTTGGTATACACAGTAAAGCTTGAGAAGAGCTGGCCCAAAGAATCAATTTTAGGAAAAAAAAATACTTTTAAAGTATCCAAGTAAGTCAAGAGGATTAGAGATATGAATATCAGAAACAAAATATAGTGTTGAAAAGTTACAATAAAGAGCATGTTAAATTACAGGAAAATAAGTAATTTTTAAATAAAGTACTAAAATATTTAAGTATATACATTTTATTAGGTTTTTAAAAATTAAAGGAGAGACATCAGGAAAGTATTAGAACTTAAAGTGACCCTAAGAAAATTACAAGGAAAATGTACTGAGTCCACACACACTAAAATATCTCTGCATATATATAATAAAATAGCAAGGGCGAGAATAAACTCAGATGATTAAATATAAGAGGCTTGGGAGACTTCTGGCCAAGATGGAGGTGTACACACACATGCTGCATCTCCTCACAACTAAGAAGGAATTTACAACCACTCCAAAACTAAAAAAATAAAACAAACAGAAAATCCAGAAAACCTAAACTACAGGGAAGTTCAGTAAAGAAATAAAGAAGAAATAATCAGCCAGAAAGGTAGGAAGGGTGGAACCAGGTCAGAGAGAAAGAGGAGCTGAGCAGCAGCTGCCGGGGCGGTGCTTGACATCAGCACAGCTAGAGGTGGAGTGACTGGTGGGAGCATGGGTGGGTAGTTCGTCTAGCAGTACAGTGACTGTAGCCATGGCAAAAAACATAGTCATACAGTTTAAATCTGAGAAGTGATCCCAGCCCCAGACCAGACTGAGTAGTTTGCAGTTCCAGCACCGGGGGAAATAGAGCTGCATTGCTTCTGACTGTGAAAGCCAGTGGGGGTTGGGGTGGACAAAGAAGCTACCAGTCTCAAAAAGGAGGCAGCTTGCTTAGTACAAGAAGGGGGAGAAGTGCCTGGAAAAGTAGTGGCAACCAGCACTGTTCCCTCTCAGAGCCATCCCCAACTTATAGCTCCAAAACGCGTTGAAACGGGTCACCAGCACTAATGAAAACCTAAGGCTCTGCCCCCTATAACATGACAGGTGTGACAGCCCCACCCAAATAACAGAGGCAAACACAGAAAGCTGTCAAGATGAGGAGACAGAGAAGTACGGCCCAGAAGGGGGAGCAGATCAAGGTCCCAGTGACACAACTAAGCAATGAGCAGATAGTGAAGCTAACAGATGGGGAAAGAGCAAATCTAACAGATGCACAGTTTAAGGCACTGGTGGTAAAGATGCTCACAGACTTGACAGAAAAGGTTAAACAGGACAGGGAAAGAATGAAGGTTATCATGAGTGAAATGAAGGAAAATCCACATGAAACAAGAGGTGAAGGAAAGGAAACCAGGGTTCAAATCAACAAATTGGAACATAAGGAAGAAATAAACAGTCAACCAATACAGAAGGAGGAAATGGGAATTGAAAAAAAATTAGGAAAGGCTTAGAAACCTCTGGGATAGTTTTAAATGTACCAACATCCAAATCATAGGGTTACAAGATGGTGAAGAGGGAGAGCAAGAAGTTGAAAATTATGTGAAAAAATAATGAAGGAAAACTTCCCTAATTTGGAGAAGGAAATGAACATATGGTTCCAGGAAGCACAGAGTCCCAAACAAACTAGACCCAGGCAGGACCACACCAAGACACATCATAATCAAAATACCAAAGGTTGAGGATAAAGAGAGTCTTAAAAGCAGCAAGAGAGAGAGACTTCTGGCCAAGATGGATGCATAGACAGACACGCTGCGTCTCTCTCCACAACTAAGAAGGACTATGACGACCTCAAAACTAGAAACAACCAGAAGATCTAGAAAATCAAACTGCATGGAAGTCCAACAAACAAAGATATAAAGAAGAAATACTCATCCAGACAGGTAGGAGGGCAGAGCCGGGGCGGAGAGGATGTGGTGTGGTGATGGCACAAGCTGCGGCAGCAGCAGGCCAGCGGAAAGTGCAGTTACATGTTTTGGAAAGTCGAGAGTGACACCTGGGGAGCATTTCCAGCTCCTCGCTAGACCACACAGCTCATGGTCCCAGCACTGGGGAAAATCAAGCCTCATTGCTTCTGAATGTACAAACCAGTGGGGGTTGGGACAGAGGCAGAAACTGCCAGTCTCTCAGCAGAGTCTACTTGTTTGAAGGGCCCTCATGGTCCTAGAACATCAGCAGACCCATCAACTCTGGGAACGACGGCACCAGTTCCATACAGAGGTGGGAGGGGTGCCTGGAGGAGGGGTGAGTGCTGGGCAAGCAGCATTGTTCCCTCTCAGACCCTTCCCCCACACACAGCCCCACAACATGGTGAAACAGGTTGCCCTGTACTGATGAATCCGTAAGGCTCTGCCCCTTACAATGTAACAGGAGTGACAGCTCTACCTAAGACACAGAGGCAAACAAACACAGGAGCCTGTCAAGATGAGGAGACAGAGAAGCATGTCCCAAAAGGGGGAACAGATCAAGGTTCCAGTTGGAGAACTAAGTGACTAGGAGATAGCCAAAAGATTCTCACAGGCTTGACAGATATCCTTGAGTACAGAAAACGCATAAGATAAGAAGTGAAGGCTATGCTAAATGAAACGAAGGAAAATCCACACAAAATGAATGATGAAGAGAAGAAAACAGTGGTTCAAATCAGTGATTTGGAACATAAGGAAGAAAAGAACAGTCAGCCAGTACAGAATCAGGAAACAAGAATTGAAAAGAATGAGGAGAGGCATGGGAACTTCTGGGACAACTTTAAACATGCCAACATCTGAATCATGGGGGTGCCAGAAGGAGAAGAGTAAGAGCAAGAAATTGAAAACTTATGTGAAAAAATAATGGAGGAAAACTTTTCAAATTTTGTGAAAGAAATAGACATACAAGTCCAGGAAGCACAGAAAGTGCCCGGGTGAGCTGGACCCAGAGGGGACCACACCAAGACACATCATGATTAAAATGCTAAAGGTGAAAGATAGAGAATCCTAAAAGCAGCAAGAGAGAAGCAGAGTTGCCTACAAAGGGTTGCCTATAAGACTATCAGCTGATTTCTCAAAAGACACTTTGCAGGCAAGAAGGGACTGGCAAGCAGTATTCAATGTGATGAAAAGCAAGGACCTACAACAAAGATTACTCTATCCAGCAAAGCTATCATTTAGAATGGAAGGGCAGATAAAGTGCTTCCCAGACAAGGTAGAGCTAAAACAGTTCATCATCACCAAGCCATTGTTATATGGAAGGGACTTACTTAAGAAAAAGAAGATTAAAACTATGAACAATAAAATGACAACAAACTCACAACTATCAACAACTGAATCTAAAAAATAAAAACAAAATCCAACTAAGCAAACCAGAATAGGAGCAGAATCATAGGTATGGGGATCATTTGGAGGTTTATCAGCTGGGAGGGGGAAAAGGAAGAAATGCAGAAATGGTGCAGGGATTAAGAAGCATAATTAGTTGATACAAATTAGACAGGGGAAGTTAAGAATAATATAGGAAATGGGTGGAGCCAAAGAACTTATATGCACGACCCTTGGACATGAACTAAGGGGGCTGATATTTCTGGAGGGAAGGGGGTTACTGGGCAGAGGAGAGCAAAGGGGAAAAAAAATTGGAACTACTGTAACAACATAATCAATAACATATACTTTTTTAAAAAAGCAGCAAGAGAGAAGAGGAGAATTACCTACAAAAGGGTACCTATAAGACTGTCAGCTGACTTCTCAAATGAGACTTTGTAGGCAAGAAGGGACTGGCAGGAAATATTCAAAATGAGGAAAATCAAGGACCTATAACCAAGATTACTCTATCCAGCAAAGCTACTATTCAGAATGGAAGGGCAGAGAAAGTGCTTTCCAGACAAGGTAAAGCTAAAGGAGTTTATCGTCACCAAGCCATTATTATATGCAAGGTTAAAGGGACTTATTTAAGAAAAAGGAGATCAAAACTATGAAAATTAAAATGAAAACAGTATCACAACTATCAACAACAGAGGCTAGGGAATGGAAACAAAGGCAAACTAAGCAGACAACTAGAGTGGGAACAGAATCATAGGTATGGGGAGCATGTGGGGGAGGTCAGCTGAGAGGGGGAAGAGGGGAAAGGGAGGGAAATGGGGCAAGAATTAAGAAGCATAGTAGGAGGATGCAGAGTGGACAGGGGATGTTAAGAAGAGCTTATATGCACGACCCATGGACATATTGGAGGAGGTGTTGCTGGTGGAGGGGAGCAAAGGGAAAAGAAATCGGGACAATTGTAACAACATAATTAATAAAACGTACAAAAAAAGAAAAGCTTGGATACATAGATGAAATAGCCACAGAGGAAATCCTGTCCATATACCAAGTATGAAGTATTAGAATGGCGAGTAGGCATCACCCTAAAATAAGAGAATTACGGTGATTTGTGAAAATAGAAAAGAATAATATAAATTCCACAAGACCAGTACTTTTTGTCTGTTTTGTTCACTTACATATTTCTAGTGTATAGATAACTATTTGGCTCCATAAATATTGACTAAATGAATGATGATTGCTGAAGAAGAATGTTGTTAAGCTGGAGGAAGTGACCTCCAAGGTCACTGGTAGATTAATAACACAATTTTTAAATGCAACTTTCTATCTAATGGTACTATGTTGATCAGTTTGATTTTGCTTTGTCGTCCATGTTCCATAAACTTTCAGAAATATTATCATATACCTTATTTCATTAAATATTTCTTTCTCACTTTGCGAGCCTCAATGTGTGACTCTATTTTGAGGAAAATCAGTGTAAATACTTCAGCAGATGTAGTTAACTACTGTTGATTTTCATGACAGAATAGACGCTTAAAGGATGAACAGCTTTGGCACATACGGAACTTACTAAAGGAACTGAGTGAAGAGAAGTCAGAAGAGTTGAAAGTTGTAACAAGAGAGGATGTTGAAACAGCAATGAAGGAGAAGTGGAAGTTTGAAAGAGACCAGAAACAAAACTTAAAAGGTGATTTATGAACTTAAAAAATTATCATAAAGCTGAATCAAGTTATTTCTTGAATGCATTATTTCTTCTGTTTCCTAATATGTTAAAAAGTCTGTGAATGTATTTCAGATGGCATCATTATTGCTGCAACTACAAACACATGTAGGTAAATGAGCAGGAGAGGGAAATAAAGCAGGCAGTGATACTGAAATCAAGTGAGGAGGAGGCGTAAGGGCAGTGATCAAAAACGAAGACACATGAACACCATCTGACTGTTCTACCCCATACGATATCCTGTTGGATACCACTCTGAACTCCTCATGGTGGGGATTGGTTCTTTCTTTTAAGAAATTCTCTTGTTTGGTGGCAGACTTGGGAATGATAGCACAAATATAACCATAAAGCTTCGCCAGCCCAATATTTCTATGGAGCTAAGCTCCCCACCCCCACCACCATTTAGATGGGGAGAGAGGGATTAGAATTGGGAAACGGCAGCTTGGAGGACATAGATAGAAATGACGCTGGGTGCAGAATGTGAAGGACCCAGAACATACTCTTGCCATGGACTTAGAAAATACCATGATTCTGGAGGTAAGTCACACACACAGTTTTGACACTTGCATTTTTTTAAAATTCCTATTTCTTTATCTCAAACTTGTTGCCGAGATTTCTAAAACCACTCTTTCCAGAACCCCTATAAATACCATTTCTGCTAGGAAGCTTGAAAACATGGCAAAGAGACTTGAGTGCTATCAGGGAGCAGAGCTAGAAACTGGAAGGCAAAACAAGGGACAAAATTTTCCTGAATTTATCCAATATTTCAGAGAGCCTCCTTATCCAAGCACTTTGCACAGAGCAGGCATTCCATTCATAGATGATTTGTTTTTTAAATGAAATAGCTACCAAAACCAAACATTATTCAGCAAACTTCATTTTTTAGGGTCTCCAAAACTGTTCTCACAAAGCTCCTCCTACCCAAGTCTCTTTACGGGCAACAGTGATGTCAGGAGGTAGCAGATACTGTATTGCGCAGGGTTCCTCTCCAGGAAAGTTTTAGTTATGTTTGGAAGGAATACATTAAATTCCCTTGAGGTGGGAGTGAGACCAAAACAGATACTACTCAGATATGCTCACTGAGCTGCCTTCAAATGGGAATGGGCCAATTAGTTGAGGTGTGCCTGTTTATGGTTTGGGCCCAGTCCCGGGTATGTATGTCATACAGGACTGGGGCCCAGAAGCAGAGTGGGACTGGGCATGCCTGTGGTCCAAGGAAGAAAGCAGCCCACAGACACCGAGGAAGCGAGGGAAAGGGAGAGAACAGCTGGGTCTGAAAAGGATTCCCGAGGCAGTTATTTTACATACCAGGCAGTCACTTGCAACTGGATTGGGTTTGAGGAGCAGCAGCCATACCATAATGTGGCAGCTGGTTTCAATGCAGTCCCATCCAGACCTACTGAATCAGAATCTGCATTTGACAAGGTCCTAGGAGATTCCTATGCAGAGTAAGGTTTGAGAAGTACTGATGTAACCTCTTTCTTCCAACTTTCGGTTAGGACTCATTCAGTTACAAGGATAAAAATCTAACCCAAACTAGCTTAAGTATAAAGAGGATAGTAATTTTTTTTTTTTTTTTTCATATAGTCAAACAGAAAACACAGGGTGACCCAGAGCTTCACCTGCTGTCAGGTCTCCACTTTTATTTTTCCCAATCCCCCTCTCCATCTCTTCTCCTCTTTCTCTTCTTCCTTCATTTTCCCCACCTCCTTTATCCCTCTTCTCCCTCTTCTCTCTCTCTCTTCCCCTTGAGAGCTGGCTCCTTTTACTAAGGCTCTTGTCCCCATAAGGTTGGAGTTCTAACACATAGACATTTCTGATCTTACATTCTTATAACCTCAAAATGGAGACAAGAGAGACATGTTTTCTACCAGTTTCAGTAAAAATATTTCTATGGAAGGACTCTGAGCATGTGCTTAGCTTGGGACACATGCTCACCCTTGGACTAATCTCTATGGTCAGGAGAAGGGGTCACTGTAATTGGCCTACATACAGAGTGGGCAAGTATAGGTTTACAGTTGTGAGTATGTGAAACCCAGAGTTTATTTTTGTATTAGTATTTATTAATTACTGTATAATTTTCCATACAACCCGTATTTGACAAGGAATAGGGAAAGTACGTTACTAAGCAGGAAGTGAAGAGAGGTTCTGGAAAAGTAGCGTAACAGCCACTACATCCATCTCTCTTCCAATATCTTCAGTGATGTCAAACAGCACGTCCCCAAAAGCCAAGTGTGGCACAGGGCTGAGACAGCAATGGTCTGCTCAAGTAAGAGGGCTGACCATCTGGGCTATAGTAGTTATTAATTGTTTAATGACAATAACAAGTGCCATTTATTGAGGGATTTTAAATCATAATCTTTTTTACATCTTTGGAAAAAGACATGTCTGGAATCCTTTTGGAGCTCTGGACTGAAGAATATCCCTCTGGCCTTATTGGAATGCTTCAGTCATTCCATAAGCATTCTCTAGGACCAACTAAACGCCAGACTCTTGCTAAGTGCCGATTTACAGAGTGAGTAAGATGTGGTATTGCCATCAAGGAGCTGTCAAACAAGATGGTGTGTGGCAGTAAGCCCAATAGCCATTCAATTCACTGCACCTGACTCTCAGTAATGCTTCCTTTTCCAAAATATTCAGCTGCATAATATTCAGCCTAAAGATTGAGCAGCATATCCTGTTTAGTAAGTGTTCCAGGGCAAATTGAAAGTTTACATGGTTGAGATAGGTCAATATTTGTACATATTTAATTAGGAAACTTATCTTTCACTCTGAAACCTTATAAGTGAGGGTGGGGGAAAGCATGTTGTTATGACTTCACATACTATCATTTCATACAAATGAACTTAGATGATGGACTCAAGCAACTTACTTATAGAAATGGTTGCCAAGGACTATGGAATAACATAAGGTGAAATCACTCTGCCCAGAGGCATAATGGCCTGAAAATGACAATTTACTAATAAAATGTAAATGTGACATAACATATTGTACAAGATAGGACCCTTATCAAGCTGTCACAGGAATAATTTAAACTTATGGGTTCCTAGGCATATAGCTTCATTGTCTATTATAGCCCTCACTCACAGCCCAAAACCACACATCAACTTTACAATTGGAATTTTTAATTTATTTAAAATTTGAATCATGAGGGATAGTTAAACAATAGCTTGAATGGTGTAGTGTTCCTTAAATTGTAGATATAAAATTAGATTTATGAGATAACAGCATTTTACTATCAGGCCCTAACTTCATAAAATCAGATTGCAACATATAATGATTGCAAGGACAGGAGAAATGATATGATGTTTTGATTTTTTTTCAACAGATATGCACTTGCAAATAAGCAATGCTGAGAAACTATTTCTTGAGAAACTCGGAGAGAAGGAATATTGGGAAGCGTACAAGAATGTAGGGAGTAAACAACATGCTAACCTCATTATCTCCTTACAAAATGACATCAATAAAGTTAAAGAGAATTCAGAGAAGATGTCAGGTCAGTTGCAACAAAGCTAGTTCAAGTTCAGTAAAAAACACTTTAGAAGGCAGGCATTTGATGGAAGGAAAAATAGGGTACTCCCTGAATCATTGTTTCTCTCTGCTGGGTCAGCACAAACAGCTTGAGTCCAAGGGCAAAGGTGGAGGGAGAAAATAGAGAAACTACCCCAGGACCACCATGAAACTGAGAAGGGGAAGTAAAGGGAGGAGAGGCAGGGTGGAGAAACTGACTTGAAGAAAGAAGTTTCATTCAACAGGTGGTGTCTGTGTGCTCCCACACCTGGGTCCTGGGACTGGGTTATATTAGAAATGAAATTCACCTGAGGCAAGCTAAAGCAACCTCAAGTGAATGCTAAGATGCGATCAGAAAACACTGGAGGATGAACATGAGATGGGAAAGGGAGAGGGTATGGAGCAGATGACATTAGGCGTGATGAAGCTTACCAGGACTAGTTCTGGGAACCATGAGGCCACCTGTCTGTCACTAACTAGCATAGTGGCTTAAAGGAACACCAGAGACTAGAGACAGGAAAGTCATAGGACAGAGCAAATGGGAGAAATCTGGCCTCAAAGAACATTGTGGGTGGATGACAGCTCTGAGCCCAGCTGGTGACGGTGCCCAGCCTTGCAGAAGGGTTCATGTGAGGTTGTTCCCATCACCCCCTGCTGAGGGCCTGTCCAGACACTCCACTTCTAGACCAATTTTCATATAAGTTTCTCAGCTCCAGGCCTCTGCGCAATAATGGTAGTGTAAATTTGGCCCCAAATTAGTCTGGGCTTGGAATTACACTTTTTCAAAAGGTTCTTCTCCCCAAAAGAAGAATACAGAGTGAAAAGTGACACGTAGTCCTCCCTCTACGTAAAACCACTATTACCAGTTTCTTATGTGGCCTTCAGAAATATTATATGTGCATAAACAAGCAGCATATTACAAATGTGATTTTCACATAACTAGATGGACAGCATTATAGATCACTTTGTATTAGTACTTTCTTCATTCTCCCAATGGCTACTTTGTTTTGTTGTAGTGTAATTTTTTTAACCAATCCCCTACTCATAAGCATTTAGGTTGTTCACTGTCTTTTACTCTTACAAATAAGCTGCAATGAATAGCCTTATACATATCTCATTTTGCTGTGATGACTATCCTTACATTCATATAATTTCATTGATGTGTATCTCTAAAGAGAAATGGCTGGCCCAAACAGCCCATTTAATTTTCTTTTGATAGGCCTGGCCCTCCATAGAGGTTGTACTAAGTTTGCCTGAGGAAGCCCATTTTCCCACATCTTTAACAACAGAGGATATTACCCAACTTTTTGTTCTTTGTCAGCCTTAAAAGTAGAAAACTGTATCCCACTGTAGCTTTAATTTACATTTCTCTTATTATAAGCACCAGTGAGTATCTTCTCATAAGTTCAAGAATTATGTGAATTTTCTTTCATGTGAACCATCTGTTTACACCCTTTGCCCACGTTTCCAGTGTTGTGGAACACTACATTGTAAGGAAATTAGCTCTTCAACAGTGATATAAGGTACAAATGTTTTTCCCACTCATCATTAGTCTTTTGTTGTGGGATGTATGAAAGAGAAAATTTTGTAGTCTTATATTTAAATTTTTGACTTGTTTTTTTGTGAAGTAGGAAACCAATTTTATTTTTTGCCAGATGGTTTTCCAGTTGTCCAAGCACCATTTATCAACTAATCCATTTTTACTCTACTGATCTGAGATGCTTACTCTATCTACCTTAATTTCCCATGTGTATTTGGATATCTTTAAATAATTTCTATTCTGTTCCATTGATCTATGTATTTGTGTACCAGTACCATACTTTTAAAATAGTTATTGTTCTGGTATGTTTAAGATGTTTTAAAATATTATCCAATTTCTTTATTTTATATTTTTAAAGTAGAAAGAGTGATCTTTTCATATAAACTCAACCCATTATCTTTCTTTAACATTAATTTTATTATTGACAACTGTTACAGATGCCCTTAGTATCTCCTGCTTTGCCCACCTCCACCCAGCCCCCACCCTTAACCCATTATTTGCACTAGACATTTGGATGATCTGTTTCAGCTAAAAATTTTCATGCTGTTGTATCCAACTCTGGGGTGGTGGTAATAACATTTATATACTGAAATATTATATTTGCTGGTTGTGCCTCAGTTTATAGCCAACTTTTGGTATCATGGGAAAATGGATGTAATGGGTGTATCTTATTTGCCATTAGTTTCTCCTAACAACGAAGCAGCAGCTCTTCCCAAAGTGTTAAAGCACTTTGCGGGCCACAAACTGAACATGGTGAATATGAGGAGGACTCCTAAATCCATTTGTCTAAAGCCTTACTACCATCCTCCTCTCTTCTTCTCCCACCTCCCCTATTCTTCCGTGATTTCTCTGGAAATCTCCCAAACCCATGATTATGGGGTTCATATTAGTTAGACTGCTTCACTTGCAAGGAACAAGTATTTCAGGAAAAAAAAGGGTTTCTTTAAAGTGAAACAGGATATTAAAATGAAACTTCTTAAGTCTCACTTTAAACTGGGGTTAATGGCTTTCAGAGTAAAGTGAGATACCACTATGCAAGCCTGCAATATGATGAGACAGAAAAATGGTTCCATACCTCCAACCACTGAATTCCGGTCTATAAAAGAAGTTGGAGAGATCAAGAAAAGACGATTAGAAATTATGGGGGGATAGTTTTTTCAAAGAGCTCTTGGTGTGCTATGAGTTCTACACTGCTCCCCAAAGGGGCAGGTGAAGATAATTCCTCTTTCACCTCAAATCAAGATGGAAAGTTTTAAAGGAATTTCCTCAGATTGTTTGATATGTGTCCCCTCCAGTTTAGGGGACATTCAGATTTATTTTATGACTCAATCCTGAGATATCTAAGGGATATGTGGCTAACTAACAGTTCTGACAACAGCAAAGAAGAGGTGGCTGCAGCTCTGGCCTAGGCCATGTCTCAGTCCATTTGGGCTGCTATAACAAAGTACTGTGGACAAGGTGGCTTATAAAAAACAGAAACTTATCTCTCACAGTTCTCGAGGCTGGAAAGTCCAGATCAAGGTGCCTACAGATTCAGTGTCTGGTGAGAGAACCCACTTCTGAGTTCATAGGTGGCCAGCATTTCACTGACTCTTCACATGGTGGAAGGGGCAAGGGAGATCTCTGGGCTGTCTTTTATAAGGGCACTAATCCCAGTCATGCAGGCTCCATCCTCCTGACCTAATAACCTTTCAAAGGCCCCACCTTGAAATACTATCACACTGGGGACTAGGTTTCAACATAAGAATTTGGGGGGAACACAAGCATTTAGTCTGTAGCAGCCTGCACTCCCAGAATTTGTTGTGGCAAAGGGTGAAGGAGTGTCTCCTGTGGATCTGTTGTGAGAGAGAGTGGCTATTCAGTCCTGCTAAGGGCTGACTAGAGAGGGGCCGGTGCCCCAACAGAGACATTGGAGCCTGTATGTGAGGGAAGGAGGAGGAGATTGAGAGCCAGAGGCCAAAAGCAAAGTCTTCAAGGACAGTACAGCCCTGCATGAAGGAAATGCAGGTCAAATATAACTAGCAATGGGGAAGGTGGTCCTCTGAAAAATTACAGCAATACCCCACGAGAGGAGGAACCAACCTTAAGTGCCAACTAGGACCAGAAAGTGAAATGTTAGCTTGGGGTAGCATCAGTCAGTGAGAGCCTTCTTGTCCCTTCCCATGCTTTAGCTAGAAGGAAACATGGTCAGTGATTATTTTGGACATGGTTCTTTCTCTTAATTAAAAGGAAAGGAAACCTTAGATTAGGCCCAGGAATAGATAAAGTGTGAGATTATTACCAGTCATTAGATATTTGAGTCACAGATCATTTTTACTTTGTCCTTCACCAGGCGCACAAGACAGGGACCCACAAAAGTCCTTTGTACACCAGTAGTGAGTTAAAAGACATAGGTTCAGGACCACTTACAAAAAAGTAACTTTACTTCTTTGAATATCCATTTCTTCATCTGTAAATGAGAGTCCCTCAGTGACCTCCAAGAGAACTTACGTTTCCAGCACCTGTTTTCTACACCTTATCTAACCCTTACAAGTTCCTTTGAGTTAGACATCACCATGCCAGTTTAAATATGAGGAAACAAGAGGCCCAGAAAGTTAACCACCTTGACAAAACTCACAAGCTTAGTAAATAGTGGTAATGAGATTTGAACCCATGTGTCTGACACCAAATCAATATGCTTCAAATAGTCCTCCTAGGTCTGTGATTCAGTGAGGTAAAGATGACTCTCTTATGTACACTGTGCCTGAGAAATTGCTACATGGCTACAATTGCCACCAGCTCTTGCTCAGTTTTTTCCAGATGGGGCTGAAAGGAGGCCACCACCACAGGAGAGGATCAGCACAGTAAAGCTGTATGACACCAGAAGTATGTGAAGAGTAGACAGCAAACTCCCAAAAAGCTGTGAAGGAGTAAACCAAAGCAGATCTAGACACAATAAAGGGGAACAATGCAAGACAAGCTTCAGCCAGGGCGGTTTGGTGGTCAGCTTCTGAGAAGTGACCACATTAAACCAGGCATCTGGGCAGCTAAGAGTCTAATGGCACAAGGTCATAATCTCCCAAGCTCCCACTTGCAATGTCTCAAACTTTTATAAGAAGGAGACTTTTACAAACTCTCAGTTTCTTTGGCTGTATTCACAAATGAATGGTTAATAGTTGTTACCTGAAACATCATCTGAATAACAAAGAATAACAATGAGATTTTGACATCCTCTTTTGTGCTGGTACTCTGATTTTCAGAAGAAAAACAGTCCATACAATTTATATGGAATCTGAAACAGAGTTGAATGTTATTATTGCTTTTTCAGTATGAAATTGGCAATTGAGAGAGTTACACCTTTAGTCAGAGAATATTTGGTCATTATTTATGATTTACAGCAAGAGTCAATATTTCATGTTATCAAGCTCCAGGTTTTATGATTTCTTTTAGATGCTAAGAATGTAAAATTTATTACATCTAACTTCCTGATACATTGCAACTTTTAGACTGATTTTTGTATTTTGTTGGAGAGAAGTTTCAGATAATACCCAACATTAGTCTAGTTGTCTACATCCTGAATTGAAAAAGAAATTTTATCAGAAATGAGGTTGGAATGATTAATATATTCAAGCAATGACTTAGAATGAATAAGAATAATATGGGTTATAGAGATGAGCATATGTAGGCTGGAAAAATGAAGACTTCAATTTTCTTATTCTTCAGATGTCAAGCTAGACTAGTCCCTATAATCTCATGAACTCCCTTGTTTATAAACCATTGCCTCAGTCACACACTTAATTCAACTCCATTAGAGGCAGAAACTGACCATTCTTGCTCCTTTCTGGCCACTACACAGGTTGGGGAGTTCTCCCTTTCTCCCTTTTTATTTCCCCTTCTCCTCCTTAGTCAAGTTTCCCCTGAAAGTTGCTATCATTTGCTGCGGCTACCCTGTGCTGAAATGTCAGACCACTGCTGTCAAAGACTTGCAGTTTGCCAAACTTAATTTTCTTCAAAACATTTTTAATATCCATTGTGTCCCAGGGACTGCAGTAATAGAAAGATATGGAAGCACATACTGTGTTCATGAGTAGGAAGAATTAACACATTAAAATGTCCATACTACCCAAAGCAATCTACAGATTCAGCACAATTCCTATCAAGATACCAATGATGTATTTCACAAAACTAGACCAAGTATTTCAAAAACTTATATGGAATCACAAAAAGCCATAAATAGCAACAGCAATCCAGAGAAAGAAGAACAAAATTGGAGGAATAATGCTACCTAATATCAAGCTATACTACAAGGCCATAGTAATCAAAACAGCATGGTACTGGCATAAGAACAGACACATAGAACAATGGAACAGAATAGAGAGCCCAGAAATAAACCCACACCTTTGTAGCCAATTAATATTTGACAGAGGAAACGAGCACATACAATGGGCTAAAGATAGTTTATTGAATAAATGGTGTTGGGAAAATTGGACAGATACATGCAAAAAAAATGAAATTAGACCATCTTTCTATACCACACACAAGAAGAAATTCAAAATGGATTAAAGACTTAAATGTCAGGCCTGAAACTATAAAATTCCTAGAAGAAAACATAGGCAGTAAAATCTCAGACATCATTCATAGCAATATTTTATCTGATGTATCTCCTTGGGCAACAGAACCAAAAGAAAAAAATAAACAAAAGGGACTACATCAAGCTAAAAAGGTTTTGCACAGCAAAGGAAACCATTAACAAAATAAAAAGACAACCCACTGAATGGGAGAACATATTTGCCAATACACCTGATAAGGGATTAATATTTAAAATTTATAAAGAACTTATAAAACTCAACACCAAAAAAACATACAACCTGATTTAAAAGTGGGCAAAGGAACACCTGAATAGACTCTTCTCCAAAGAGGACATACAGATAGGCAACAGACACATGAAAAGATGCTCAATGTCACTAATCATCAGAGAAATGCAAATTAAAACCATGCCTGTTAGAATGGCTATCATCAATAAACCAACAAGCAATAAATACTGGGGAGAATGTGGAGAAAAGGGAACCCTTGTGCACTGTTGGTGGGAATGCAGACTGGTGCAGCCACTGTGGAAAGCAGTGTGGAATTTCCTGAAAAAAATAAAAATAGAACTGTCTTATAACCCAGCAATTCCACTTCTGGGAATTTATCTGAAAAAACCCAAAACACTAAGTTGGAAGAATATAAAAACCCCTATGTTCATTGCAGCGTTATTTACAATTGATAAGATAAGAAGGCAGCCCAAGTGTCCATCAGTAGATGAGTGGATAAAACAACTATGGGACATTTACACAATGGAATACTTCCTGGCTGTAAAAAAAAAAAACAAAAACCCTTTGTGGCAGCATGAAGGGACATGGAGAACATTATGCTAAGTGAAATAAGCCCGTCAGCGAAAGACAAGTACCATATGATTTCACTTATATGTGGAAGCTAATGAACAAACTGAACTAACAAGCAACATAGACACAGACTCATAGAGAGCAGATGATAGCTCTGCGGCTGGTGGGCAGTTAGAGGTTAGAGGGATTGAGCAAAAAGGAAAAAGGACTTGAGGACACAAACAGTGTGGTGATTGCAGAGAGGAGGAGGTATAAGGGGAATAGAAGGTAATGGAAACAATACAATAAAGAAAGGAAGATATGGAAGAGAAGTTTCTGCACTCTGCTTTCACAGCTTTCATCTACTACAAGAAGCAGTTGTGCCAGTACGAAGGACAGACGAGGCTGAATAACTGCTGCCTAGCTCCTCGGCCCCCTCTCCAGAGCCTTAGTTTGGATCCAAATTATTGAAAGACCAAACCTGCAGATCTCCTTCTCTGTAGCTGAAGATCCCTGAGAGTTCTACTTTGACTAACTTGATCTATGGAGAAAACTTTCCCTTTGAAACTATGTCCTAAGTGACAGTTAGGTTCCACACGACTATTGGTATTGTACAAATACTATTATTTAGTTACAGAATAAATTAAATGGGTCTCTGTGGACCAGTCCAGAAATCCAGCAACTGTAATTGTCAACATCATTTATGTGGGAAATATTTTCTGACTTCCAAATACTTATCCTTCAGGTATTATAAATATAACATAGATGTTATCATTAAACAAAACTACTGTGATTGTTCTCAGATTTGGAGTAGCACAGTTCCCTCCTATTGCACATTATTGACTTAGTCTCTTTATTTGATCTTTGCTCAAAAGTTACCTCCTCAAAAAAGCTTTCTCTGACCACCCTATATAGAGAATTTAATTTTTCTTCCTCACACACAACTCCACCTGAAATATTTATTTGCTTGTTTATGTATTTATGGTCTGACTTCCCCACTAGAATGTACATGTCATAAAGGCAGGGGTTTGTCTCCTATCTGGAGATACTATTAGTGCCTTAAATAGTGTCGTGTACATCAAAAAAGCTTGGTGATGACTTATTTTATAAAACAATGAACCAACTGGACTGATTTATCCAGCTTTACTTCTCTCTACTCTGTAAAGCAGCCTTCATGTTACTGCGCCTCACTTTCCTTAAACAAGGGGGTCGATTACATGATCTCTAAGCAACTTTCAAAGTCTAAAGTTTTATATTCCTTTGCTCTCTCAATTCTGACATTTATGACCTAAGAAAGTCCAGAGACGTCCAGAGAATCTGCACTTCTTCATCTCCATCCTCTTTCTTCTTCTGATCCTAACTCAGAATCAAGTCTACTGACTTTCACAGCCCTACTACCATTCTCTCTTGTCATTTTGTCTTTCCTGCCCCAGGAAACGCATGCCAGAATAGTGGAAAGTTAGTTAGATGAAGTCAGAGGTAGAGGATGCTACTCAAGCAGGTGATCAAAACTTCTCCATATTTCTGTTGTGGAATAAGCAATTGTGTGATATGAAGGGTAGACAGCCACATAGGTACTAACAAATTGGAAACTTCCCCTTTGGAGACACAGTCCTTTGAAAGTACAAATATTCTTGGGAGAGGTCATCTTAAGCTAATTCACACTAAGGTGTTAGAAAATTATTGGGGCATTTCTGCTAGTTGCAGGTACTGGATGCTTCAGTAAATATGTACCCTGAAAATTCAGGGAAAAAATGTGCAGAAAAGGAGAGGTGAAGATCATGGAAGATAACATTTTCTAACATTGTAGTTTTACCTAGAATCAGTTTCATTACAGCTTCTACTTTTCTTTTTAAAGAACAGTATAAGGTCACTCTAGAAGATGCTAGAAAGAGAATAATCAGAGAGACTTTGTTGCAACTGAACCAAAAGAAGGAATGGGCCACAGAGGTATATTTCAATTTTCTTATTTAAAAAATAAACAAGAAAACTTTTCCTTATTTTTTCTTGTGGTATATTATAATAGTTACAAACTTGGGACCTTATGTTGGGAGTCTGAATTTAATTATAACTCTACCATTTACTGAGTATATACTTGACTTTTCTGGGCGTCAGTTTTTAAATCTATAAAAAGGGGACAATAATATTATTTACCTTGAAAGAATAATAAGGATTGAATGAGATGACTTAAGTAGCATAGTGCCTCATAAGGAACATGAGCTGAGTAAATATTATTCATTTATTTTTAAGTATAATAACAATGGCTACAAAAATTATTAAATAAAGTTGTGGATGAATTATAGAATGAAATATAATTTCTCTAAAAAGTAGTTTCTTACATAGCCAAACCTAAGAGAGTATACTTTACATTGCTGGAGCTTTAACATTTTAGAATATAAAAAAATATTTGAGATATAATTTCTAATCTGATGTTTTCTAATTTCTTTGTTTTGCAAAAATATCTGACTCTTTTTCTTTTTTTTTTCACTGTCCTTCTGTCCTCAAAATGTCTCCAAAATCAGTGAGGTCCCCACTGAGACTGTCTTTTCATCTGGAACATTCCATCTTCAGAATCATAAATGTCTGGTCTTTTCTAGAGTTTTCCACTGAATTTCAGTTGCAACTGTTTGTTGCTTCCCTGTTGGTTCAGTTGTTTTTACTGATTTATAAAAATACAGAGGATTATGAAAAACTGACCAATGGTTTGTCTGCCCATGCAATCAGCCACCTTGTGACTGAATATGACAAGATGGTGAAATCAACAATTAAGTGATAACCATAGTTAAGATAATTAAAAATGTATATGTAGATCAAATATGCTTTAAGTATACATGGTCAGTATGTAATGAGGACTGTTTTGCTCTTCCTAGTGTTATATATTTAAATCTCTCAACAATTCTATAAAGGAGGGATTTGCTAATGAGAAGACAGAGGCACAGAAAAATTTTGTGACTTGCCCAGAGCAAGTGGCAGAATCAAGGTTCAATTCAAGATGTCTCCTTGAGATCACTGCTCTTACTCATTACACTGTACATTTTCTTCTCTCTACATAACCAAACACCCACACACGCGAACAAATTTTCCTCATTTAACCTGGCTATTTCAGCATATAGTTTAATAACCTATAATCCACTATTGCACAACCGTGACTACATATTGGAATCACCTGAGGAATTTGTCCCACTCAGAGAGATGCTCAAGTAATAGGCCTGGGATGTTGCCTTGGCTTCTGGATTTTTCAAAGTGCTCAGGAGATTCTCATGTGTGGTCCAAGTTGAAAACCAGTACTCCATTGTTAGTGAACTAAGCCATTAGCCAAATAACTTCAGCTATTAGCTTCTTCGTATTTTTGTCCAAATGAAATTCTATGTTTGAAGGAACTTTAGAAGTATCAGTCATAGCTGGAGTATAAAAGTTCCCGGTTCCTACGAAATGTGAGTCCACAGTCAGTTTAATTAGCACAGTTTAAAGAAAAAAATTTTATTGCAAATCTTCCAACTCTAAGAGATAAATTTACCCTTACCATATTTTTAAATTATTTTTGTCCATGTTTATGAACTAGAAGATTTTTCCTAATTTCTCTTCTTTTTGGTGCACGCTTCAGTTGCTGAATATTGAATTTGTAACTGGTGTCCATATAAAAGTACCTCACAAATAAATATGATTTGTCACCCACTATAAAGTTCCTTTGGGTGAAACTGTAAATATCCAAATAATTTAAAAAATGAATTTACATTTTATGTACCTACTAAGTAAGGCTTTTCCTGTTTTCTTTACCTAAAATGCCTTTCTGCAAGAGACTGTCTAGCTATAGCTTGCCACCCTGAAATTACTTTATGTTAAGTCTGTAAATATACACTATTGTTATTACTGACATGCAGAAATCTTTCACATTAGAAAGGTAGTAATGTAATTATTCATGCTTTTGCTATATGTTGGATTATGTCTTTGACCATAACTTTAAGAATGTTTGATCACCATCTTAACTGTGGATCAGATCACTTATCGATTTGATTTCACCATGGCAGTCAGACTCAGTCACAATAGAGGCTAAATTGACTGGACAGCCATTGTCCAGTTCTTCAAATCGCCTGTATTCAGCAGCGTAAATCAGTAAAAACAATACAGTAATAAAGAAAGAACAGTTGAACCAAAAGTTCTTAGGTACGTTTCCAAAGTATTTGCAAAACATAATTTAAAATGAACACTCAGATAAGTCGCTTGTGTATCATCATTGCTAAAATTGTGAGTTGCAACATGGCAACTCTTTCTTAATAGAGAAACTTTCTTTTAGAACGCTGTAAAGTTCATTGACAAGGGCAGCTGTCGAGAGATCTGGGAGAATGACTGGCTGAAAAAAGAAGTAAGTGGAATTTTTAAAAACAATTTCTTCTCATTTTTTTGAACTGGAAATGACTTTTATCTGTCACCTGAAGTCATGGAGAAAACATGGAACTGTCACTGACTGAGATAAAATAAAATTCAAGTGGAGTCTTAATCTTATTACAAGCTGTTACTCAATGAATACCATAACTAATTTCAGTAATAACCAGAAATCACTTTTGGCATCACAATTCACAAAATATAGTCAAATGTACAAAGCTTCTGTATGCTCTAAAATTGATCTGGTCTTCCTCAGAACTCAATTCCCCTCTAACTGAGGGCAGCAAGACTGATGGATCATTCTGCCCTCATTGTCTGCTGTTGTGAATTGCCTCTTTGGGATAACATAGTCTCCTTAAGATAAATGTTCAGTTTTGTAGATTTTCTTTCCTCCCCCTGCACGTCTCTAAAACGGACCCTTGATGTATAGGGAGGTGGAGCTTACATGCCCTCTTGCCTGGAGTGTTGGCTCCGATCCATCGGGTTTCCTCTGGATCCTTGCTCCCTCAGCCTTTCTGCTGCGCAAGAAGTGCTTTGGTCTGCTTCCTGCCCTGGTGACTTCTAAAAGGGACTGCTCTGGCATTTTCGGACATTGTATTGCAACCAACACCAGACCCAAGGTTAAGCCATTTGCCAATGGTCAAGATGTGCCTGCCCACCGCAGCCTCTGCATCCAACTACAGCTTGGTCCTCAGGCTCTCTTCACACTTCCGCCTGCAGTGCACAGAATTAGTAGACCCCGCTGTCCATCAATCTCCCTGTACCAGGGCTGTAATACTGCTCTTTCTGGGTGTGATCTCTTGAGAACCTCTAGGCCTTCTGTATCATGGGGTACTTCCCTGTTTTCCTTGCACTGCACATACTAGTCCCTAAGCCCTTACCTTCTTGTCCTCATCTGCCTGGAAAACTTCAACTCTCCCTTTAAGCAGTTGATTGTCAATTTCTTTGTGAATCATTTTGTAACTCCCCCAGGAAGTCTTAAGTGCTTTTTCCCAGTGCTCTCTTGTTTCACTGTAACTCTTGCTTTTATAAAGTGTGTTGAAATTGTCTGTTTATGCATCTGTCTCTTCACTGCATAAAGTAGGCCATACTTTTTCAGGTATATACTCATGAAACCTAATAAATAATCGACGCTCATTAAATAGTTATTGAATGAAAGAATGTGCTTGAGATTAGATATATTTATTGGAAGGATGAATCAAATATATGGCTTAAAACTTGGGTGAAGATGTGAGAACATATTGTTGGGTGAAACAAGCACATAATCTTTGGTCTAGATGTTACAAAAGTACTACAGAGGTTGTGCAAAACTCACTACATTTCCCTTTATATCCAGACAAGTTGACACCGAACATAAGCTTAGATGCCATCTGTGAAAGAAAACTCACTATCTTTTGAGAGAATTCACTTCAACTACACACAGCTCTGGTTAGCAAGGTATTAATTAGTATGTGATTCTCAGTGTATATCTTCAGCACTAATTTGTGTGTGTCCTTAGCTCTGGATGTATATTTTGTCTGCCAAATATTTCCACTTGAATATCCCAAAGGCACTTCAAACTCAACATACCTAAAGCAGAACTCATTACATTTTCTCTTTTTGCATTTCCTTTTGCAACATCTGCTCAGACATCTGAGGTAAAAACATCACTGTCACCTTCTCTTCCTTGTTCTTACTCCTTATTTGACCAAAAAGAGTTAGTGGGTCTAGGAAACAAGAAATCTAAAAGTTAATATGCTTTCTATGATATTGACAATTATTTTTAAATTGCCTTTATAAAATCAGGGTCCATACTATTTCCAAAAATACATTGCGCTGAATCCCCAATTTTTAAAAACACATATTGATTTGAGCCGCCGTTGGGGCGAGAGCAGGCCGTGTTGGAAGATGAGAAGCACCACCCTGCCCTGCTCATCTTGTGCCAGCTGGAGGGGTGATCAGACGAGACCCTTTTCACAATAGGCACTTACAGACTTTCCCTGCTAGCCCTCAATCTGTGCTTTAGAAAGGCAGAAAGAAATACTGTGAGAGATCGAAGTAACTTAAATCATCTAAAACTAAGGCATGCATAATGAAACAACTTCTAGTACTTTATATAGAGAAAGGACACATACTTGCAGACAACATTAGAGTATCAGGAGGTCTCTGTCAAGTGGACAAACAACTGTTGTTGACCCTTCACCAGCAGACTATATAAATATTAAGAAAAACGGGTGATTAACAAATCAGCTGCAATATCTATGAAAGGTTGTTTTGAAGGCTTTATGGAAGTGTGGATTTTCCTGGCCTTTCAGCAGCCAGCGGCTGCCGCAAGACTAAAGTTGCCCGATAATTGTACCATTATAAAGAGCCCAATGGATTAAGTACAGTTAAGAAATGCTTGGAACATAAGTATTATATGCAGGCTTCAGAATGTATAGAATGAAATGTTCTCAAATTATTTCTACAACAAGCCTGGAGATGACATT
This sequence comes from Furipterus horrens, assembly GCF_987537825.1. Classification (NCBI taxonomy): domain Eukaryota; kingdom Metazoa; phylum Chordata; class Mammalia; order Chiroptera; family Furipteridae; genus Furipterus; species Furipterus horrens. Next base: position 59,911,266 of record NW_028327172.1, on the reverse strand, counting down.
GTTCTCATGGCACAAGCACTAGAGTGGCTTAGGTAGAAATTATCCCAGATGCCACAAGAAGAGCAAGCTGTGGGTGGGAAGAAAGGCACTCAGCAGAACGTTAGCAGTTTCTTCTGTTAAAGAAACAGTCCCCTAAAGCATTGGAAAAAGTATTTAAGCAGCAAGGGAGTCCTTTTGTATTTTCCTCAAATATCTATTTCTCCTTTAAATTTCACACAAGGTGCTCCACCCAACTTTACCTCACAGTGGCTCAGGCTACAAGGGGTGTGAAGAGGAAAGCAGAGACAACTACAGCTTCAGTAGTTAAAGCAAGGGGTGAATGTTCCCCAGCACTTACAGAAAAAAAATTAGAAGTCAACAAAACACCACCTATAAAAGAAACTGTGCTGAAGAGTGTTTTGCCAGATTCTCTGCAATAATATAGTTTTTTGCAAAGTATTAGAGTAATAGAATAATTAAGGCATTGTAGCGAGATTCTTAAAGAAACGCTTGCAAAGAAGCACTTTTCACATACATGCGTCTTTCATAATTCTGTTGATGTTAATTCGGTAGGACTCCATAACTACTATGAGATTGTGAAAAATCCAGTAGATCTTGGAACTATCAAGGCAAAAAGGGATAACCAAGAATATAAGGATGCATATTTGCAAATACAATACTCCAGATCATGAAGTAGGGACAATGGCAAGAATGCTCCAGAATGTTTTTGAAATGGATTTTGCAAAGACCCCAGATGAACCTGTATAATACATCAAAACGCATGCCACAAAATCCCTTGGTAGAGAAAGCAGTAGTGAAGCTTCCTCTGAAGGTAACTCTTCTGGTGATTCTGAAGATAAATGAGTTCAGGGTCTTAAAAAACTTCAGGAGCAGCTTCAGCTTTTGTCCCAGGTACCTTTCCATAGCATAAAGAAAAAGAATGAGATGTCTAAGAAGAGAAAGGAAAAAAAAAAAAAAGGTTAATAACAGAGATGAAAATCCAAGATGAAAGTTTAAGCAAATAAAATTAAAGGAAAAGTCTAAGAGCAATCAGCCAAAGAAGAGGAAACAACAGGTCTTGGCTCTGAAATCTGTGGATAAAGATAATGCTAAACCTATGATCTATGATGAGAAAAGGCCGTTACATGTGGATATAAACAAATTCCCTGGAGATAAACTTGGGAGAGTTGTTCATGAAATGCAATCCAGAGAGGCTTCACTGAGAAATTCCAGCCCTGATGAGATGGACAAACAGACCTTGAGACACTGGAAGCAACAACACTGAGGGCGCCAGAGAAACATGTTGCTGCGTGTCTGAGAAAAAGACCACTGCAACCTCATGGCAAGAAAATAATGAAGACTAAAGAACTTCATTTACAGAAAAAAAAGAAGAACAACAACAACAGGAGTTGGAAAAGTTGGATGTTAATAATCAGCTAAAGTCCAGAAAACATAAAACAAAATCTGAGAACACTCCATCATCCAAGGCATTTGGAAGTGTTCCCGACTGAGAGAAAGTAGCAGCAGCAGTTCATCAGAGTGTGAAAGTAGTAGCAGTGATTCACATTCTTCAGATAGCAGTGATTTCGAATCAGAAACAGTACTTACATTCACTGGAGTAAAACAGAATGATTCTCCTTTTATAGAGAAAGTGAAGACACAATTTCCTATGCACGATGCAATCTCTTCTGCTACCATTGTTCATCAGTCTGATGAACACCACCAAATCACTACCAGTTAGCATTTAAGCATCAAGAATTAAAACACTCACAGAGTGTGAAAAACATTTCACCCCTACAAATCCTACCTCATTAGGTGATTCTGAACAACACTGAATGGCCTGTGATGCATCATCAGTCTGGCGATGACACAGTGGTGTTAGAATCTGAGTGTCAAGCCCCTGTGCACAAGGATATCAAGGTCAAGAATGCAGACTCTTGGAGAAGTTCAGGCAAACCAGTCAAAACTTCAAGCGTACTGAAATCTTCAGATGAGCTCTTCAACCAATTTAGAAAAGGAAGTAAAAGCTTAAACACAGGAACTAGTATGGAAACATCTGGAATAGAATAGAAAGTACCCAAAAGTACTTCAGGAAAATGAGAGGGACCTTAGCTTCACTCTAGGATTTTTTCAAATAAGATGCAAAACAAGTGCCTTGGAGAAGAGCAGAAATAACACCAGCAGTCATTGGAAGCTCAAGATGAATGTAACACTGGCTTCTCAAAAACCATAGTGAGGAAGAGCAAGAGTGGAGGAGAGAAGCAATGGCTAGTACTGTTGCTATGATTTTTGAAAGCAATATTGTGACAATGTTTGAAAGCAACTTTGATTAAAACTCAGTTTTTAAGTTAACGATCAACTTAAAATAAATGATATAAAAGATTAAAATGCATATAGTATAATGATTGCTTTCAGACACCAAAATACCATTCTTATGTTGTATTTTGACTGCTCTAAAATGAATAAACAATTTTCACTAAAAAAAAGAAATTAATTTAAAAAAACTTAAGGCGAGCTCAATAGCTTAAAAATATTAGGAAGGAATTTAGTACTTTTATTAAATCAACAGTATGATCCTAATGATAATTTAACAGTTCAAATCTTATATTTCATAAGCTATCATAGATATTAGGTTTAGAGAAAGTGATTATAAAATTTTATATTTAATAAGAGAGGCTGTTTGGGTGCCTTAATCCTTCCTACCAAAGCTACAAGTGAAATTTCATTTTATTTTATTTTATTTTTTATTTCTCATAATTCAGTGGAAATAAAAGACAGGAAAAAATATCAACTTTAATTGAATAATGAGCAAAAAGAACTTAGTAATAAAGGGCAAATCACTTTAAGGAAATTCAATAGATTCAGCTTATCTTTATTTCAATAAATATTCATTTTAACATTATTAAATTTATTCACAAAATTAATTAGAACTGTTTCTGGTTATAAGTTTTATCACTAGAATTGGAAACTGCCTGGATATTGAACAATGTGTGTGTTCTAATTAATTAATTTATTAAAGGAATTAATTTCTTGGAAGAAGATTTTGAATGAGTAACAGGGATATTTAATAATGGAACTCCTGAAAATATTTCTCATTTTAACTCTCTCTCAACAGTAAGCAAAAGCTTAGCTATCTGGGATGGCTGAGGTGTCCTGTAGTATGACTTTTATTATCTGGTTTTATTCAGCATGCTTATTAGGAAAATGAAGAAAACTGAAATTTCTAAATGATTTAGACCAACTTAAATGGAAAGCCAGAAAAACTAGACAAAAGGATTCAAATAGGTTAACAATAGAAGTTTCAGGTGTGAGGAGGCAGAATGCTAACTGGGTCCCACAGGGGAAAATTTTAAGAACATACATTTTATTCAGGATCCTTGATCCCTGACTAAATTAGTAACTATTAAGTTTTAACTAAATTACCTGTCTCAGTTTCTTAAGTATCTTTCTAGGGTATTTGGGGAAGAGCAGGGTCAGGGAGGGGAAGGTGGTTTTCTACTTCCTACTTTTCAATTTCTTAGCCCAGAAAATCTAAAGGTATTTATACGGCTATAAAATAAACTAGTTTTCATTTTCTTAGTATTTCAAAAGGCGAGGAAGGAGCCAGCACCTTATAAGAACCTCACTTACTACTCTAAAAGGGCAGGTGATGTCACAGGATATCCTTAGTTTGAAAGATTGGATTTCACTCCCTAAAAGGGCCCTCATTCCCAGCTTTGGAATGAGACCAAGAACTGCGTGTGCTGCCTCCCAAGCATGCCAAGCCCTGAGGTCAAAGATTTCCAAATGTTCTAGTAATTCCTTCTGTTTACAACTCTATAATTTTTTCTCATCCCTTGCCATTTAAAAATTATAAACTTTTCCTTAAGGCATTCAAACTTATAATCAAGTTGATTGCCCCTCAACATATGAGATCCTAAAGCACGAACCCCTAGTTTTGTAAATTCTTGTTATGGACTTAATGGTTTTGCTGAATTATTTAAGGCAGGTGGGTAATACATGCTCTTCTTTCTAACTCTAAGCCACCAGTAATATGACAATGGTACTGTTTTATATTATAATTATTTGCATATTTGTTCCCTGGATTGTAGACCCTTGAGAGAGGAAGCCATGCCAAATTCACTGTTGTATCCTTCTACGTCTAGCACAGAACCTTGCCATAGTAAGAATTCAAGCATTTAATAAGTGACTTATGTGACAGAGGTACGCATGTGGTAATACACTAAATGCTTCCAGATTTCTGAAATACAATAATGAAATCTCAATTACAAACCAAAAATTTTACTCATCTCTTTTTAAGTACTCATCTCAGTTACACTCTTGGCAACTCTGAACAAGAGATACTGAATCTAACCCCCGTGCCTTTCTTGTCTCATGTGTCTTCAAGACACATCACTTTTCCCAGTTTGGGGTGGGAGAGAGGTGAGTTGAGGATTCTATCTAGTAACATTTTTCTGCATATTCTTCCCACTATCAAGCCTTCTTTAGACAGAAGTTATTAAAATATACTTTTTAAAAACTGATAAGAACTATATCAAGATAATTAGCAAATCTTGCTCATATCTGAGTTAGCTATACTTCTTAATGTTAATTAAAACTGTCTATCAGTGACCTTATATCACCTGCAAGACAAAAACCAGACTCTAGCATTATTTGCCTCTTCCTTCCTTGTTCAATTCCCCTCCTACTTCTCCTGATTCCCACTTTTTATCTAGCCACACAAAAATAATTGTGCCTTTACACATGCGGTTCCTTCTGCCTAGAATGTACACTCTCCTCTCCGCCTAGGGAAACCCTACATGGCTTTCAGGATCTGTTCATTCTCCCTTACTTCCCCTACCCATGACACCTGGCAGACATAGGCTGGACCTGTGTCTCCTCCCATAGCACCTGGACAGCTTCCTATGGTTTTATCATACTCTCTTCTGTTTTCATCACCATCTTTCCCACTGGGCTAAGAGACACTTGGAGGCTGTTTTATCTTGTTGATTCTTTTCCCCAAAGTGTACTATAGTTTCTGGCACATAGTAGGTGCACAGTACAATTGAATGGATGAACAAATGACTGAACAATATTTCATCTACTTGATATTTCTCAGAACAGCCCCAGCAGTAAAAGAAAATAAAATTATATTATAGAAGTTGATAGAAAGAGCTCTAGGCCTATACTGCTCTTTTTTTTAATGCCATAATTTACCTTCTTTCCAGTATTATTAGTTTTCTGTGTTGTTTATAATTAACCTTATATAGATCCTCATTTAGCTATTAATATACCATACTGATAAATTAAGCTCATTTTCTTTTAAAAAAATAATGTGTTTGTTTGTTTGTTAATTAGAGAGAGGGGAAAGGAGAAAGGGAGAGAAACATCACTGTGTGGTTGCCTCTCACTTGCACCCCCAACTGGGGACCTGATGTGCAACCTAGTCATGTGTCCTGACTGGGAATCGAACCAGTGACCCTTGGCTCGCAGGCCGACGCTCAATCCACTGAGCCACAGCAGCCAGGGCTGAAGCTCATTTTCTTATTTATGTCTGCCTATAGCCTCATCTGTAAGTCCTGTGATGTTTTTAGAGAATAGAAAAGGACACCTCCTGCCATTCAGTAGTAACTACCTAACCGTACAAACAAGTTCTGCAAATGATCTGGGAAAGAGACACACCCATTCCCTTTTAGAGTGGAAGAACAGAGCAAACCCAGTGATAAATAATACAGGAGAGATCTTCCTCTCAGGCAAAAGCACTTTGGATTTCTTATAGAAGACTAAATAAAATGAAATAAGTACCAATCATCCATTCTCTTCTTCTGAGAACAGATTGCAAATCATAGGAAGGAAGTTGAAATAATGGAAAAAGCTATTTATGAACTGGAAGAAGAAAATTTGGTGCTCATCGACCAACTATTCAGCTGTAGACTTGTGGATCTCAAAATACCCAGGTGAAATTTATTAACATTTCTAGCAAGTATTTTGTAAACATTTGTATTTGTAAAAAGCTGTTTTTAAGGATGATTTAATTCTCTCATGCTCCAGCCAGACTGTAGTAGTTGAAAAGAAAGGAACCCACAAAATGGCCATGGTGAAAGTATACTATTATTACAGTCGACCATTGGTACAGTGCAAACTTCGACTTGCTTTTTCTAGCAATACACTTTAGTCATAACAGCCAACATTCACTATGAATGTCACAGCTGGCAACCTTCAGAAGCCTCCAGGCCAGCAGGGAATATGGGCATCAAAATAAAGCTGAACACTTCAGCGGGAGGTGTGGGAGGCATGGGGCATGCGTAAGGAGGAAGTGATCCATTTTGTGGCAGCTTCCTGGAAATGTTCTGGGTTTCTAGTTACCTTGCAGAAAATAGAATTGTTTCCTTTGATAGTTAATGGAAGAGTCAAACTACTCACTAAGTAGAGAAAATAGCCTGGTATTCAAAGTCACATCTATGCCTGCACAAGAGAAACTACATGTGTACGTGGCTTTGTTTTGTAGGTTATCTTTTCCTTATCTGACAAAGAAGTCTTTAAATACCAATCTTGATGGAAAACCAGGGCCCTGGAATATGATGAAATTAAAACTCAAAGTGGCATTCGTGATTGGGACAAGTAGTCAGAAATAAGAAATAACCTAAAAAGTAGCATGTTTAGGAAGAGAGAAATAAATCACACAAATGTAGGGTGTACATGTGTAAGATGGGAGAGAAATGTCTGCATCTAGGAGTGAAAGCAAAGGAGTTCAACACAACGAAAGGGCCAGGGAAACGGTTCCACCCAAGTAATTCCTGTTGCTTGTGTGGCATGGAAAAACACTGTTTGAGTCACAATAAAGTGTTGTTTACTACTGTGTTCCAAGAAGAGTGGATGCAGATAAGTTGTGGGATTTTCGTTTGGTGGGTGAGGGGACAGGTGTCAGGATACAAGGTCAGAGAGATGGGAAGACAGTGCACTTACTTCATAGGGTGAAACTGGGTGGGGCAGGAGAGAGAAGGAGGCTACTTGCCTCCCTCCCACAATGAATGTGTTGTCCTGGAGAGGTAAATGCCACTGTGGATGGTGTAGGCAAGTCAAGCTGAATGAAGTGGTTGATTGGTGGACTGCGGTATCTCCAGACTCTTACAGTGATGCCCCTGAGGGCCACTAGGAGGTGGGGCCTCACTGTCCCCGCAGGTGGCAGTGCTCTCTCTCGCTCGCCGCCTCCTTGTGATCAGGTGTCCAGCTCCACCCTCCTGTCTCACCTCTAATCCTTGCTATCTGCCCTAACTAACTGCCCCTTCTGTGTCATCGAGTCTAATCCCTGCCAGCTGTTGCCCGTGTTGTGGCTTCTAACCACTGCTCCACCTGCTGTCCACTGTCGTCTTCTAAACCAGCCAAACCTCAGAAAAGAGCTACCCTGTAAACTGCCGGACCGCTCCCTGCTTCGGTCAACACAGTATGGTGAATTTGATTTGGTGCCGACAAGAATGTGGAGTGCTGACTATAACAAAGGGGAATTCCTTCACTGGCCAAAGAAAATGTGGCAAGGACAGGAAAGGAGATGAGAAACTTTTAATGGGGATTTTCATTAAGTGTTTGCTGTGCCATATGCAGTTTTACCCTATACTCTGTCTTCCCCACAGAAATCTTCAGTAAAATCCACATTATTCATCAATGCTCTGTGGTTTGGTTTTCTTTGGGGAGAGACCTGAGTGCTTAGTCTTGCTTCAGAGTTGGGAGAAATTAAATCAAAATCTGTCCAAAGAGAGAGGAACAGCATGGGGAACATTTATAAGAACTGGGTCAGGTGCCCCAGTACCTGCTGCCGTAGCACCCCGAACCCCTCCTTTGTAACCAGCATTTTTCCACACTGGTGATTACTTATTTAATGTCTGCTTCCTTGCTAGATTGTAAACTCCTTGAGGCAACTTTTTAGGACATCTTAGAAAAATCTCCAAAAACAAACAGAGGAATATGTAAACCCTCAATTTTCTGTTACACTTCATATCCAGAAGAAAACTTTAAATATATTCAGGAGCTATTACTATACCTGTTTTCAAGTCAAAGAAATATAATATGTACTGTATAGTTTATAGCAATTGCCCTTTCCACCTCTTCTGTTGAGAATTCAGTCCTATATAATACTAGTAGGTGCTGAGAAATAGACATTAACTGTCCTCAGTGGACATATAAAAAGTTCTATTTTCTTATTTGGATGAAGAAAGGGGTATTCTAGATAACAGGGTTATTACTACCTTTCCCATCCAGAGCTCCCCCAACATTTTCCCTTCACAGCTCACACAGAATGTCATAGCATTTGTCTGCTTCATTAGATGAGGTGAATGTCAGCCAGAGGTGACTGCCCACAAACTCAGGTGTCACAGGGTTGAGGCTAAGTGGACTAATACCTACAAATCTATCTAACACTAACTTCATACAATAACATTCTTTAAAATATTTTCTTTTTTTAAAGTATATTTTATTGCTTATGTTGTTACAATAGTTCCAATTATTTTCCCCTTTGCTCCCCTCCGCCCAGTACCTCTCTTCCCCCAGCAATCCCACCCCCCTTAGTTCATGTCCATGGGTCATTTAAAATATTTTTTATATTGTTCAATAGCAAGCGCTGCTGCCCTATGACTGTACCTAAGTGACAATAAACTAATGATTAAGAGAGAAACCAGATTTATGAAGGTTATGGTATTAATAGGATCTTAATTATTCAAAATGGTAAAACCAGAAGAGAATTCTGTGGCCTCAGACATGTCTACCTGCAGACCAGAGCTACATATGAAACTAACCTTTACTAAGTTAAGTCTTAAGAAGGTTTTACAAATATAAATATTTTATGTAATAGTTTCAGTATTTTCTGGAGCCTTAAGCATTTCGAATACGACTCTATTCGTGTCCTTTAAATAACTGACAGGTGTAAACCAGGGGGTTCACTTTGGTTGCTGAGCTGCTAAACATCAGGGGTTGTTTACATATTTTCAACGGCCCAATTACTTCATGCTGTGTTTAGGCAAACCTCATGAAAATGCCATACAGAGCTTCCAAGGCATTATATTTTCTGACTGAAAATTCAGCGGGACTCTGAAAAGGGGAGCAGACAGCTGCAACAGCAGACATCTCATCGGGTGTGGAGCTGAAGCGTGCCGCTCTGTGGAAGCCAGAACCTAGATGTCATCCTGGATGCCTCCTGCTCGCTCTTTCTCTTTCCCTCTTTAAAACCATCCCATTAAGGCCACTAACATTTCTCACCTGGATTACTACAACAGTGACCTAACTGGTGTCATGCTCACTCTCATTGCTGGGACTTGATATGTGTTATTCCCTTATCATGAAATGCCCTTCCTTCACCCCAAGACTCATCATGGCACAAACCATCACCCCAAAATACTGGAAGCCTGCCTGCCACCCCACCATGCCTTACACTCCTCAAGGGTAAACACCGTGTTGCATTTTCACTTATGTGTCTCTAGCAGCTAGAGGAGAGAGAGACACTAGTGAGCAGGTAGCATAGGGCTCCGTGACTGACAGGCTGCTTTTCTTATGTGTTCTTTTAGGCAACTATATCTTACCCAAGCTGCTGGACAGAAAGTGCCACCTGAAGAAATGCCTTTGGAGTTGCCAGAAATATATATAGGTATCATTTTATTGTAATGGTGATTTAAAAAAAATTAACCCTACTGAGCATCTGTTATGAACAGGCACCTCATACCCAAGAGTTCTTAAGAGAATAGAAGCATGCCAGCTCCTCCATATCCCTCCTCTTCTTCTTGGAGCCCTTGCCCCAACCTGGCTCCTTTCTCTCATCCTATTTTCAACTCAAAGTCACCATGTTTCACAAGGAATTAAATAGATATTGTTGGAAAGGGACACTGTATTTTCTACACTAGTGTGATTTCCAATTTAGCCAACCAAACAAAATACCAATACACACAAATGTTCCCATGATCACTGTAACTTATTTGCCAACAGAAGGAAATACAACTTAGAGTTTCTGAAAATGAGGCACACTCGAACTTTAATACATAGATTCTACATTTCTAAATCTCAAATTCATCTCCTGTAGGAGATTCTCAAAGGTATTTCAAATTACAAATGTGAAAAAGTATGTATTGCATTTTTATTTTTGTGTCCAAAATATGTGTACATACTTCATTTCCTTTCATTCATCCCAGAAAAGTCCAACTTGGAATCCACAGAAGTAAAAAGTAGAGACGTTATGAGCTCATCAGTTGAGATCAGTGCTTTACATCTGAGTCATGAGGATAGCATCCGATCTGATCAGCATCTGGAGACACATGAAGTTAGCTCATGTGAAGCATTTAGAGCCTCTGATATGAAATACTTACTATATGAGGATGAGCAGGACTTCAAGGTAAGAGTCAGGAGTAAACAATTTTGACTACAAAGATGATGATGTTTTGTCAATGGAGAAAACTAACCTAAAATATGGATATTGAAATTTTTTATTTGCAGGTATTAATAAAATTTGTTCACCATTCACATCTCTCATTGGATACTATTTTTATCCCTACCTTGCCCAATTTGCTACCTACATTCATTTATAGACCTCCATTCTAGTATACCATACAAGTTATCTAATGCTGCATAACAAGTTACCCCCAGACCTAGTGGCTTATAACAATAATCGCTTATTTTCTTTCAGGGCTTCTGTTGGTTAGGACATCGGGAAGGGCCCCACTGGCCATTTCTCACTTGGATTCTCAGGCAGTTGCAGTCATATGTTGACTGGAGCTGCAGTCATCTGAAGGCTTGGCGGGGGCCGGAGGACCCATTTCCAAGGTGGCTCACTCCCGTGGCTGGCAGCTTGATGCTGGCTAAGCTAGGGTCCTCAATTCCTCTTCACTGGGCCTCATTACAAGGCACTCTTATTGTCCCTTTGTTATGGTGTCTGCTTCTCTAAAAGCAACCAATCCCAAAGACTAATATGAAAGCTGCAATGTTCTGCATGACTTAGCCTTGGAAATCATACACCATCCCTTCTCTCATAACTTATTGGTTGATATATTTATAAAGTCCCGCCCAGGTGGAGGAAATGTAGCTCATACATCTTGAAAGAGGAAGGTTGGCCTCATATTGTCAGAAAAGCACGTGGGATAGGATATTTATTAGTATGGCCATCTTTGGAAATTATAAACTCCCATAATACACCATTATGTAAAACCTGGAGTATTCAAGCCTTTTTATTTTCAAGCCTTTTGGTACATTCCAATTATTCTCACATCAATCCTTTGCTATTTTCCTTCTCAGTACTACCAATAGCTTAAAAAGTTCTCTTAGGACCTAAAGTCTTATAGGAGAAAGAGTGATATAAGAAAGCAGAAGAAAGTGGATAAATCAACAAAAGTCATTTTAACTAACTACAACTCAGTCATGCTCCCATCAAGTGACAGTTCAAAGACTAAAGTTCTAGTCCCTATAGCATTCAAACAGCCCTATGAATAACTCAGAATCATGATACCTGGGTATGTTATGATGACCGCAGGTTACTGGACAATTGTCTACAAAGTTCCAAAATTGGATACCATTTGGTTGAATGACTTTCTTAATTACCATGTAAGTTTTTGATGTGGAAAAAATGGTACTGTGTATGTTATGGACTGAATTTATGTCTTTCAGCCTCCCCCACTCCCCCACCTTCATATGTTGAAGCCCTAACACTCAATGTGACTATATCTGGAGATAGGTTCTTTAGGAGATAATTAAGGTTAGATGAGGTCATAAAGATGAGGTTCTAATCTGATAGGACTATGGCCTTATAATATTAGGCTCTACCTTGTGAGCACACAGTGAGAAGGGAGACATCTGCAAGCCAGAGAGAGAGCTCTCACCAGAACCCGATCATGCTGGCACCCTGATCTTGAACTTTCCAGCTTCCAAAGTGGTGGGAAATTAATTTCTGTTGCTTAAGCCGCTTAGTCTGTGGTATCAGGTTGGTGCAAAAGTAATGTTCAACTTTTTTAAAGGAAAGTTTTAGATAGTATTTATTAAATTTGTGCCTCTTCTTATAATTTTTTGATGTCACGATGACTAATATATACCTTATTTTTTCAGATTATTGAAGTATTGTTTATAATTGTCCACAATATTTGCACCCATGTTTGTCCCATCTAAAGACATTAGAAATGTTTTACTCTATGAGTTTCATAAAGGTGCCAATGCAAGTACAGTAGCAAAGTCAATTAGGAGCACTTATGGGGACGATCCAGTGACTGAAAGAAGTTGAAGGAGGTGGGTTTCCTATTTCTGAAGTGGGGACCTCAGTTTGAAAAATGAGCCAAAAGAGGGTCGTCCAAAAAAACTTGATTCCAAGCTGTTGTCACAGAAAAGCCCACCATCACCTCTAGGGAACTTGCAGAACAATTTAACGTAGCCCATACAACCATGCTACGCCAACTGAAAAGGATCGGAAAGGTTTCAGTAGTTGGGAAATGGGTCGTACATGAACTGTCTCCAGAGAATCTGCAACAGCATGTTCCTTGTTGTGAATCATTGCTTTCGCAACACCTTCAGGCACCATTTTTAGGTAGGCTTGCTACATGTGATGAAAAGTGGATCCTTTATCCATAACATTAAATGCTGCCGATCACGGATTAGTCGAGGAGGAAAAAGAGTTCAACAACCAAGAGAACTTCATCCAAAGATCATGTTGAGTGTACAGTGGGATATGGAAGGAATTGTCCATTATGAACTGTTAGGCAACAATCAAAGAATTACTGCTAATCTTTACTGTGAACAAATTTGTCATTTGAAAGCAGTTTTGAACCAAGAGCGACCCTCCTTAGTTAACAGAAAGGGTGTCATCTTCCATCACGATAATGTTTGTTCTCACACAGCTCGAGTCACCAAAAATTTCTTCAAAGAGTTTGGTTGGGAAATATTGCTTCATCCTCCATATTCTCCTGATCTTGCTCCTTCTGATTATCACTTGTTTCGGGGACTACAGAACCATTTTGATGGTCTTAGGTTGACATCAAGAGAAGAGGTTGAAAATGAGTTGGATTCACATTTTGCTTCAAAACCTAAAGAATTTTACAAGCATGGCATTTATAAGCTAGTTGACAGATGGAATGAGATTCTAGAAAGCAAAGGAGGTTATGTTAATGAATAAATATTTTCATAATCATGGGCTTTTTCATTTTTAAAATAGACCTCGAAATCGAACATTATTTTTGCACCAACCCTATATTTTGTTATGACAGTTTGAGCAGACTAACAGTGCATTAGGATTCTGAAATATGTGGTAGATGTCTATCAATTTGTTTTTCTTCTCTCTTTCATTTACTGTAGTTCTATCACTATATATTTTAAAAACTAAATACAGGTATATGCACTCTTGAGAAATAAAACACTGACTTTTTTCATTCTCTGATATTCATAAATTCTAATGACTGTTCATTGAGAACCCCACAACATTGCAGGTACTTGTTAGATGCTTGGGAATTTAAGGGGATGAACAGGAAGAAATTAAGTCTCAAAGATGCCTATAAGGCAGGCCCTGCCCTCAAATCGCTTACATGCTGATAGAAGACAGATAAGAAAATCATTAATTACTGTGCAAGAGGAAGGTACCACCTCTCTCTGTCTCTCTGACCAGCCTGTGAGTTTATCGTTGCACTCCAGCACTTGACATACAGCTTGGCACATGGTGGGAACTCAGAAAAGGTTTGTTGAAGTGCTGAAGAAATTCAGAAGAAAACATTATGACTTCCTCTCAAGAGGACGGCACATTAGAGAGGAGGGCCTGAGCTGTTTCAACCCAGTTTGAGAGTGGCCTTGGGTTTCATATAAAATAGACTTTGTAATTCTGTTTGTTGATATCTTAAACTATAGTTAGTTTGTCAGAATATGATAAGTGTTATTTATACAGTAGCCAAAAGTCCTTGAAAAGTGAAAAATACATAAGAATTTTTCAATGTTAAAATATTAATAGTCAAAGTGATGTTTGTAGATATTTCCCTTTGTTCTTGAATAATATAGAAAAGTCTGCTGTGGTTATATCCCATATATAGCCAACACTTTGTTTTATCAATTAAAGAGTTTACAGAGGTTATATCTCCCCAGTCTCACTGGTGCCCCTCCACCTGACCCCCTAAAAGACAAGCCTGCCTGCTCTCTGGGAGATCTTGCCTCCTATGCCCCACTGGGTATATAAGTTTATGGAGTAGTTTTTTTTTATTTTTAGTAGCTCTCATATGTCGATGTTATATAACATTCAGGCAATTAAGAGGGCAATGCCATCTGTCAGATAAAGGAAACCTTATCTACTAAAGAAAACCTTATTCAGCTGGTAACTTGCTGAATAACCTTTGCTATTCTCTTCTGTGTCTGTTCACCATAGAGTTATGTAAACCTGGGCCCCCTGCAAGTGAAGCTCATGCGTGTAGAGAGCAAGAAAATGCCCATTCATTTTCAAGAGATGGAAGTTCCAGTCAAATTCAATGAAGATGGCAGGAGCCCAGGAAGTCACATCACACATAAAATGATGAAATCTTTTCTCTAAGACTGAAAGTTATGCAAAGTGAAAACAACAACTTTTGCTGGTAAATTTTCTTTAGGATCTGAAATATATGAACTGCCCATTTTATTTGTTCTTTGGTTTATTTTTAAACAAGTTGTTATTTCTAAAGGTCATAATTACATTTTAAATCAAAGTTCCAGGTATTCAGCTATCTATCTACCTGCATAGCATGAGTAACAAAAGTGAAAGTACAATTTCTATTACTATATTCAAGTAATTGGAGGCATGACAGTGGGCCCAAGATGGTCTCCGAGGCTCCTTACCACTTGAAAGTCATAGGTTAATCTATGATTCCAGTATAAAATAGTTTGATTAGAAATTTTGCTAAGAGACCTTTAGAGGTTTGCAGAGCACTGACGACACCTTTCCTTTGAGGATACTAAATTCCACAGTTCAAGCCTACTCTTCTTTAACCTTCCACTATTATAATGAATACACAGCATTTTACAAACAAATAAATTTGAGGATGGTAATTTGTTGTATCAAAATATTCCACCAATAGGGCAATCCCTCTTCCATCAGCTATATCAACTCTAAACATCTGAGTTCCTATCCAAGGCAATTACCATGTCCCTCTTATGGGTGCCACAAACCAAGGCAACTGTGACTGGGTCTGAATTTGACACCAGCATTCCATTTAAAGGCAAGATCTACTTATACAGCTTTCCATAAAAATCACCTTATAAACATAAGGCCACAGATTGAAAGTTAAAATATCAGGCAGAGGTGTTGTGATTAACTAACAGACAAAATAGACTTTATGGTAAGAATTGTTAAGAGAAATAAAGAGAAAATGAGGAGAAACATTTCCTAATAATAAATACATCAATCCATCAGGATGGTGATATTACAAGCCTAAATTTTTATGTACCTAATAAACATGATCTCAAAATACATAAACCAAAATTTACCAAACCAAAAATCACTATGCCAAACCGTATGTATATTTTATCACAATAAAAAAAGAAAAAAGACAAATTCATCAGACTTGACGATCTTAACACACCTCTCTCAATGACTGATAGATCAATCAGATTTAAAAATCATTAAGGATCTAAAAAGTTGAACAACTATAGACTACAAATTCTTTTCAAGTGTACATGAAACATTTAAAAAAATAGACCATATCCTGGGACATAAAACAACTCACAGCAAATATTCAAAAAATTGAAATGCATAGAACACAGTTCTCTGACCAGAGTACAAGAAAATTTTTTTTTGCAGATAAGCAAGATACTTCTAAAAAAACCCCATGGGTCCTGAGGTGCCCTCCCGTGTAACCTATACTACCTGCAACTATAACTTAAGTCTGCCACAATATAGTATGGCATGTGAAAAACAAATAAACAAACAAACAAAAACCATGGGTGAAAGAATGACATGTCAAAACTTGAGGGATCCTGTCCTGGCCAGGTAGCTCAGTTGGTTAGAGCACTGTCCCAACATGCCCAGGTTGCAGGTTTGATTCCTGGTTAGGGCACATACAAGAATCAAGCAATGAATGTATAAATAAGTGGAACAAGACAATCAGTCTCTCTCTCTTTCTCTCTCCAAAAAAAATCAATAAAGAACTTGTGAGAGGGGGGATTGTTGGGAGAGGGGTGGTGCTGGGCAGAGTGGAGCAAAGGGGAAAAAATCGGAACTATTGCAACAATATAATCAATAAAATATACTTAAAAAAAATCTCGTGGGATTCAGCTAAAGTGGTGTTTAAAGAAAAAAATTAAGTCCATGTACTGAAAAGAAGAATGGTTGAAAATCCAATCTAAGAGTATCTCAAAAATCTAGATAAACAACAAAAATAAACCTAAAGAAAGTAGAATGAAAGAAACAATGAAGAAAATCAGTTAAATAGAAAGCTGACCTACGAAAGAGAACATCAACAAAGCCAAAAAGTGGTTTCTTGAAGGGGTAATTAAAATTGTTAACACATAGATGACTAACCAAAACAGTGAAAACAAATGAAAAAGGAAACATCACTACAATTTTTACAGACACTATTAAAAAGGTAATGAGGAGGAGAAACAAGATGGCGGAGGAGTAGGTGGAAGCTACACTAACTTCTTCCCAGAACTAGTCTGGATTTACAACGTAATTTTGGAGAAATCATCTGAAATAACCAACAGAACACCAGCTGGAGAGAAGTCTTATAACCGCGGAGAGACAGAAAAGGCCGCTACATCACAACGTGACCGGTAGGGAGTGCGGAGACACGGAAGGGCTGACTGGGCTCACACGGGTGGCAGCTGAAGGGACTGAGAAACAGCTCAGCAGCCGGGGATTCCCCCTGAGAAGGGCAGGGTCTAAACCCCCAGCTGGGCTTCCCAGCCTACAGCAACAGAGTGGAAAGTAAAATAGTATCCAGCTGAGAAAAGCGAAAAGCCACAGGGTTTCTTGCTAGCCGGAGAGAAACAGCTGGAGAAAAAGAGCTCTTAAGCGGATCACATATGAAAATATTCTGCCCCCACTTACCCTGGGCACAAGCAGAGGGAAGACGGAGAGGACAGGAAATGCTTGGGGAGAGTTTGGTGTGGTGGCTTTGAGGGGAGAGCTGGGGAAGCAGCCGGCCGGGTCCCAGGGCTGACTCATCCCCACACTGCAGGCAGACCATTACCGGCCAAGTGGCGTCAGCCTGAGGGGAAGCAAAAGCCCTGCCTACAGGAATTAAGCTGCCACACCCACGGTCCTTAAGCCTGACAACTAATCACAGATTGAATAGATTAACAACTAAAGGAGTCAGACAAAGGCAGTAGATCCCTGGAAGTCTCCAACAGGCTGCCTAGGCCCAGACTGGTACAGGATCTGACGCCACCAGGGGCAGACCCAGGAAGTGCAGGTCATTCTAAGAAGCACCAACAAACAATAGGAGTCACAAAAATGGGGAGACAGAGAAACAGCCCCCCATCAAAAGGAAAGGTAGAGTCCCCAGAAAGAATGCTAAATGAAATAGAGGGGAGCAAACTATCAGATATGGAATTGAAAGCATGGATTATGGAGAAGCTCAATGAGCTCAGCGGAAACTACAAAGAACTCCAGAAAAACTACAGTGAACTCCAGAAGAACTATAAGGAACTTACTGAGAATTATACCAGCATCAAAAAGGACATGGAAGCTATCAATAAGAGCCAGGAGGAAATAAAGAATACGGTTTCTGAATTGAAGAACACAGTAGAAGGAATTAAAAACAGGCAAGAGGAAGCAGAAGATCGGACCAGCGAGCTGGAGGACAATGTAGACAAAAACTCACAGACAGTGCAATGAAATGAAAAAAGACTGAACAAGACTGAAGAGGCTCTAAGACAGCTGCAGGACAACATGAAACGTAATAATATCCGTATCATAGGAATTCCAGAAGGAGAAGAAGAAGAGCAAGGAATAGAAAACCTCTTTGAAAAACTAATGACAGAAAACTTCCCTAACATGAAGAGAGAAAGAATCATGCAAGTCCAGGAAGCACAGAGGGTCCCAATGAAGATGAACCCCAACAGGCCCACTTCAAGACACATCATAATTAAAATGCCAACATTCAAAGACAAAGAGAGAATCCTAAAAGCAGCAAGAGAGAAACAACTAATAACATACAAGGGAGCTCCAATAAGGCTATCATCAGATTTCTCAGCAGAAACACTACAAGCTAGAAGGGAATGGCAAAATATATTCCAAGTAATGAAAAACAAAGGCCTACAACCAAGAATACTCTACCCAGCAAGGCTCTCATTCAAAATGGAAGGTGAAATAAGGAGTTTCCAAGACAAAGAAGGCTAAAAGAATACATCTCCACCAAACCAGCATTGCAAGAGATGCTAAAGGGTCTGCTTTAAGAAGATGAAGAAACAGAGAGAGACAGAGAGGAACACGAGTACAAAGGGGGAAAATGACAATGAATAAGTACTGAAAGAAAGAAGGAACTTCTACCATTTGCAACAACATGATTGGAACTAGAGAGAATTATGCTTAGCGAAATAAGCCAGGCAACAAAAGAAAATTACCTTATGCTATCACCTGTTACAGGAAACTAATGAACAACACAAACAAATGAGCAAAATTGAACCAGAGGTATGTAAACAAGGAATAAACAAACAGTAACAAAGGGGGAGATGGGAGGGAGAGAAGTGGTAAGAAGGGGAAGGGTCTAGTCAAAGAACATGTATAAGTGACCCATGGACATGGACAGCTGGGTGGGGACTGAATGTGGAAGAAGGGGGGGCAGGGTGCAGGGAAGCAAGAGGGGGAGAAAAGTGAGACAACTGTAATGGAAAAACAAACAAACAGAAAAAATTTTAGTGGGGGGGAAAAAATAAAAATATAAAGAATAGAAATGCAAGTTCAGTGAATATTAGAAGGACAAGGATTTTCCTTCACACTGTATATATTTTCTCCCTATCTGATCCCTCCAGAATTTGGCATTCTAAAGAAGTAAGTAATGACCTAAGTTTCTTTGCATAAAACTAATAAGACCAGTTGTTAATAGAGGTTTTTTTGTTTTGTTTTGTTTTTTAACTAAGACTTTGAATGGAATGTCATGCCTAAAGGAGACATGCTTGGGCTTTGGTTGTTACCAAAAAGCCCTGAGCAACTGGGACTGACTTTCAAAGGTAATAAAAGTCCACGAGATAAAAGGCCTGGTACCTTGGATGGATGAGCGGTCCATAGCAATCTTTCCAGGGAAGGAATGAAGGTTGTTTTCCTGAAAGATGGCTAGAAGGGACCTTAAGGCACAATGGAAAACCAGGAGGACCTGGAAAAGACAGGTGTTTACAGGCAAGGCTGAATGCCAGGTATGTGGCTCAGCTTCTGTGCCCTGAAGGGCAGACTGAAGGTCACCCTAAATGTTCCTTGCGTAAGTTCCAGCAAAGCAGAACTAAAGATCATAAGTGATCATTTGCTGCTCTTGTTGTGTTTATGCAAATGAACAGGGTAAATTAAAAATGAACTTAATGCAGTCCCTTTAATGACAAGGAGGGTAATCTTAGGGAGAAAAATCACGATTCAAGGAAGATCACAATGCCCAGTGGTAGACTATAAAGTAGGGCAGCTAACCGTCTTTAAAGTTTCTTTTCATTTAAAATTTGTTTTCATTTGAAAGTTAAACTATGTCTGTGGCATTATCAAAGATGTTTAATTTACAGGCAAGAAAAATGTCAAATGCCTTGCAACTGGATGTCTTTCCGATAAGACAGTCCTACAGATTTAGAGACTTGTATGTGGGTTATGTTACATAAATTAACATGTGTTTTCTGTTTTCAAAGGGCATAAGCCTACGATTTCATTACCTGAGTGATTGTCTGTATGTATAGGCCTCACTTAATCCTGTCTGCATTGCTGCCTCCTGAGACTCAATGGTTTGGCTGAACTAAGTGGCTGGGTTGGTGAAGAACGGGGTGGTCTGTGGGCTTCACTTTAAAACTGGTTTCTCTTTTCTATCCTAATGGCTTGGACAGAAAGAGCCCAGAGGCCTGAGAGGGGGGAAACCTAAAATATTTCCCTCAGTCCAAACTAAGTATAATGGGCAAAAGGGTTTTGGACCGGTAAGATGTACCTGGCATACCTTCCTCCAAAGAAGCCCTTCTTTTCCCTAATGTGGGACATTGAAAAATTAATACCTGTCTTTTGTCATCTAGTGGTTACGGATTGAATGACGTCCTTTAACCCTGTTGCCCCCAGAATACAACAAGGATGCCAGCCTGTTAAACCAAGCATGCCATTGTCCAGAGACAGCCAACCAACCTGGAGTCTGCACGATCCTTCCCCTTGTGGGAAGGCCACCCTCCCCTCCACACCCCCACTCTTATTAGGGATTTCTTGACCCAAGGGTAGGTAGGACGACGACCATGTCCAGCTTGAAGCAGCTAGAGGAGCTCGAGACCTTTGTCCATTGTCCTTTA
Source organism: Furipterus horrens (assembly GCF_987537825.1). Lineage (NCBI taxonomy): Eukaryota > Metazoa > Chordata > Mammalia > Chiroptera > Furipteridae > Furipterus > Furipterus horrens. Next base: position 59,890,884 of record NW_028327172.1, on the reverse strand, counting down.
TAAGATTGTAAAGGGTCTTAAGTCTGAGAGGGAGGGATTGTTATTTTTTATTGTTAAAATATTTAACTAATTAATTATTTAAAAAAAAAGAAGAAGAATATATGAAAGGGTGAGGCAGGAGAGCTTGTATGTATGACCCATGGGCATGGACTTGGAAAGGGTATTGTTGGGGAAGGAGGGTGCTGGGTGGAGGGGAGCAAAGGGGAAAAAATTGGAACTATTGTAACAATATAATCAATAAAATATACTTAAAAAAAAAAGAAAATGCAAGACAGAATTTTCAGCTGTTCTTTAATTAAATGGAATAAAACAAGGACTAAACTTAAAAAAAAAAGGTAATGAGGAAATTATTAGGAAAAAAAAATACTTTCCCAATAAATTTGACATCTTGGATAAAATGGAAACATTTCTTGATAGCATTTCTGAAAAACAGAAAGAGATAAAAATTCTAAATAGTCCTAGATTCATTTATAAAATCAAATATGTATTTTAAATTTTTCCCACAAGAAAAATTACAAACCCTGATGGCTTGCTTTACTGGTGAATTTTTCCAAGTGTTTAAAAAAGATATACTACTGAGACTTCTTGTCAAGATGGAGCCATAGGTAAACAGGTTTCACCTCCTTGCAAATCTACAGGAAAAATTAAAACTAGACTACAAAACAAACAGCACCCAGAACCATCAGAAAATCGAGCTGTATGGAAGTCTGACAACCAAGGAATTAAAGAAACCATTCATCCAGATGGGTAGGAGGAGCAGAGACACAGAGAGAGGTGGCAAGGCATGAAGAGGCATGGGGCCATGTGAGTGGCATGGATGGGCAGCAGAATGGGCGGTCCCACATTCATGGATGGTGGATAAAATCAGGAGGGACACCTTGGGAGTGAGGGATCCCAGCCCCAAACCAGACCACCCAGCAGCCCAGGGTTCCAGCACCAGGAAAATAAATCCCCATAACTTCTAGCTATTAAACCAGTGGGGGTTGGGGTGGTGGAAGAAACTGCCAGAGTATATATATCATAATCAGAAATTCCATTCAATAAATTCTGCTATATTCACACAATGGAGTACTATACAGAAATAGAAAAGAATAAACTACTGTCAAATCCAGCTATATAAATCAACCTTATGGGCATAATATTGCTGAAAAAAGGCACAAAAGAGCGTATGATTCCAATCACACAGTACTCAAAAATAGGACAAACATACTAATCTTGATGATAGAAGTCAGGATAATGGGTACTTTTGTGGTGGAGAGTGACTAAGATGGTACATAAAGAAGTTTTTCTGGTAATCTTTGTTAACAAAATATCTCTGCCACCAATATCATGCCAACAGAAATCTGCAATCCAGGCTATGGTTAAAGGAGAAACTTTATTCAGGTAAACAGTTTGCAAACTGGGTGGAATGCAGCCTCCTAAGAAAACCAAAAGTGCGCTCTGAGGAGGCAAAAGGCGGGCAGCCTTTTATATAGACAGTTCACACCCTAGTTCCTAGGTGGCCCACTTTTATGCAAATGAGGAATCCAAATCTGCAGTCTGATTGATCCAAAAATGCATTGCCTTGATTCGTTGGCTTCTTGAATGAGTTCTGGAGCCACTCTGATAGTTAGTATAGATGTAAATGAGAATATAAGTACGCAGTTCCGATTGAACAGGACAGGTCTCAGTCCTAGTAGCTGAAAGGTCATACCAGGAACTCCTGTATGAGGGTTGACTCAGACATTAAGAACACAGTGCAGGAGTCTGACAGCTCATCCGTAGCTTTTCCCTGTAATGCAGCATGTGTTAAGGCCTCTGTTGGGAATGGCTGCTCTATTTAGTTATAAATTTGTGCCTTTGAGGAGCTTTGTAGCAGATCTAATCCTTCTCAAGATCCACATCTTGATATGAATGTGTTAACATGAATGAGTTCACTTTGTAAACATTAATCAAGCAGGACACTTAAGATTTGTGTATTTGATTGATGTAGTTTATACTTCAAAAAAGTTTTTCACAAAAACTGTCCCCCAAATACTCATGTCCCGATCTATTTCATGAAGTTAAAAAGTCATGTTTATGTCTTGTAGTGTGAACAGAAGAACGAGTGTTTCCCGACAGGAAGGCAGACTTCTTTGCTAGGGCAGTTTTTCAAAGGTCAACAGAAACAAATGTCCTTGGAAAAGCTACTAACAATATGGAGTGGTTTGCCAATTTTCATTATAAGAAGGAAATGTAAACTTTTTATAGATAAGATTTATCTTTACTTTTAAGAGATACGGGGGGAAACTTACTGATTTTTCCCTGGGACAAATTACAGAACTTCCAGTAACCAACAAATAAAGGCTATGTGACAGGCCACTGGTTTCAGTAGGTCAGCAGAAATTGACATTGTTTTTCCCTCACCCTTGGAAAGTTCAGACCATGAGATTATTAAAACAAGCCAGGCATAACATGGTAAGATTCCAGCATTAATTTGTTAGTTGTGGCAGTTTCTCCTTCACAATATGAATCTGAATTAGAAGAAAATATCAAATGACTATAAGTCTTGTTTACTGCCAAGAAGATGTCAGAGTTGAAAAGCATCCTTTGAAAAAGGAAGAGGAAGAATGTCTTTCCTTCTGTTAATACAATTTCTTGTGTTTAGAATTTGCAGAGTAGCAGTATCTCTAAAACAAGTATGCAGAAATTTTTATTTCAACAACCCCGATTCTAAACATCATTGAGTGGTAACTTTGTTAGATGAGTAAATAACAGTCTCAATAAAGTGTTGTACCACTGTGAACTTCCAATCAGTGTCACTGATTCAGTGAAGTGTTTACCAAATGTGTCCTTCCAGCCGAACACTGTGTGTAAGGCATTAGGGAGGCAAGGTAGGATTGCTCCTTTCCTTTAGATGCTCACAGTCCAGTAAGAGCCTAATGGTCAGGGAGGTTGCTCGGGGCTGGAGAAACCTGCTTTCCATCAATACCAACTGCAGCAAAGGAAGGAAAGTGGGAGAAGGCAGGGTGAGATATTCCAAGTGGGGTTGGGGGTCACGTTTAACTCAATATTTTTAGTACCTTTAGTAATAGGTTTGGAAAAGAAATGTGAGATGAGTTTAGAGGGATTTTCTGTAGATTTCAGTTCTCAGAGTAACCAAGCACCTGAGTTTTAGGATGGCGTTATTCAAGATTTGGGGGGTAGGGATTGGGTATGGGTAGCTTTATCCTCAGGTTGGGAAGTTGCTTATTTTGGCCCAGGAATTAGATAGGTTTGAAGAAATTAAGGAGGTGTGAAGGGACAGGGTAGAGCACAGGAAAACGCCTCAGGCTCGCTGCCTCAAATCTTGTGCTGTCACTTAACCTCTTTCAAGTGTGGTTTCCTCATCTGTATTACATGAAACAAATTCCCGTACTGCAGGTTTATTTTAAGGATTAGAGAGAGTGCATGTAACGGCCCATAGTAGACATGTAATATTTGGCAGTCAAAATGATGCCTGACACTTAACAGTATCTCTGGAAGTAAGGCTTAAGACGTCTGCTTGCCTTTGTGATGCGTTCATGAGAAGGCGGCACAGAGAGTGCCTGGGTCCAATCCACCATGGGCTGTGAGGCCTCGACTGGTCTCTGATGACAGCTGGGCCCTGCACACTTGTATTAAGGAGCTGGCTTCATCCTGGGGTGGCTGGGGAGAGTGACTCAGCCGCCACCCTGTGTGAGGGCTCCACGAGGCCGGACCCTGAAACTGCTGATCTAGGTCAGGCTGTGGGGACTAGCAGGAAACCCAGTTTTAAAATTCTTAAGAGTGTGGGGGAGAGCGGGCCACTGTGAGTCAGTGGTAACATTTTTGTTTCTGTTTGAGTCCTAGAGTCAGATACTAGAGCCATTCAGGGAAGAGGAAGGCCTGAGGAATTTTGTGGCAATAAAAAACTGTCCGTTAAAAGCCTGCTTTATCCTCTCTTGTTTTACTAGATCTCAACACAACGGTTCTCTGTATTTTCCTTGGAATAAAACTGGCTTTTGCTCTAGACGCAAGGAAATGTGCCCTCCAGCAGTGGAGGCTTTCTAAATATTAGTGACTTTAATTCAATTAAGAATTTCCATTTCCCATTCCTGTGACTTGGTGAGGCTCAAGTTCCCAGAAAATCTGCTTTTTTTTTTTTGGCCATGACTCTTTAGGTTGGTTATATTTTAGGTCATTCTGTTCTTATGATCTGAGTAAGTGCTAAAAGGTAATTTTAACAAGTCTTCCCACAAATGTTTTCAGAGTCCCAGCAGATAAAATGCTTTTGAGAGGGCTGGCATATTCAAATGTGCTCACTGATTCTTAGTAAAAGGTTTTGTCAGCATTTCTCTCCTAAAGCTCTGTGCTCAACTCACTGACCTCTTGCCTTCTGGGTTAGGGCCATCTTTTTGTACAGTCTCAGCTATAAAAATATGCTGGGCCTTGCCACATTTCCCTCCTAAGAGGAATGGAAATTAACTAGGCTGGGTTCCCTTCTCTATACCTTAAAGCCCTCAGGCACCAAATCTGGCTCTGGCCTTGCTTGAGGTTCTGGGGCATGGGTGCGATTAATGTCAGATCTCTGATGTCCTTTGTTACGTTTCATTGTTGCCTCAGTAATTTTTTCCTAGGCACTTAAGAAGTGTCTTCAGTGACTTGTGCTATTTATGTAAAAAGATCAGTGTGGTAGATATCACTGGGTCTAAAATTTGTTAAAAAGGTACATATTTTCAACATGTCTTGTAACGTTTACTGAGTACTAGCAGTTTGGACTTGCCCATGGTCATTTTTAAAGTTTTTGACACATTTTAGTATTTACTTTATTTGAAATCTTTTAATTTAGAACTATAATTCTTTTTTAAGATACCTCAGATCTCAACTTACAATATGTGACATGGTAGGGTAGTAAAGCCTTTGATCAGAAAAAGAGTTTAAGAAACTAACAATTCTTTTAATAAAAATAGTATGACTATGACAGAGGCTACTAGTTTTTCTTCAAATCTGTTCTCCCCTCTCTTCTATAATAATGCATCCATTTAGGTGTTTTAGCTGAGTATGTCGTCACCCAACTTAGAGACTCTATGTGCAGGCTTCCCTCGCAGTCACGTGACGAAGTTCTGCCCATTGGATTGTGAGCAGAAGCTGTGCAGTTTCTGGCGCTTCCCTTCCTCTCCCCTCTTCTCCCTGCCTCTCCCTGAGGCTTGGGATGTGCTTCTGCTGCTCAGCCACAGTCGGTTGTGAGATGAGGGGAACACCTTAAGAAATGTGGAGCCGCAGGACACCTAGCTTCTGAAAGTGAACGCCTACAATTTTGTAGGCAAAGCTGCTCAGCCAATTCAGACTTCTTTGTGAGAAAATAATCTTGTCCTGTTTGAATTATTGCTAGTGTGAATTTTCTGTTATCCACCACCAGACCTAATTCTAACACAAGAGACCAACATGACCTCATAAGAAGCCAATGTTTTCAATAGTAAAATGTAGTCTATAAGACATTAAATAAGGCCTGGGGGAGTATTTATTCTCAGTTTAAAAATTGGGGTGGGGGCTCAACCTACTTTAGAAATCATTCTATTTTATATTTTTATATGAGGGCATCTAAAACTGCTGACCTAAGTACACTTAGATGCAGGGGCTGGCTATCTTCAAAGCAGTGTTCTGTCACACCAAACTCTAGTAATCACTGGAGCTGCCTCAGCACCAAGGACCCCTGCTTGTGCGAGGACGCGTGGAGTCAGGGGTTCAGGGTGCAGCTTTGGAAGCAACTCATGGGATCTTCACCAGAACTTGGCTGACGTCAACTATGCAAACACAGCAAAGTGGACAGTTCCCAAAACTGGTATTTTAAAAGGCTCTTTAGTAATACTAATAACACCATGCACTTCGATGTGCTTATTATATGCACTTACATATATTAACCTAGTTGATCCTTCTTATAATCCTATGAGGTAGGGTCTATAATTATTCTCACTTTACAGATGAAGGGAAATTTAGGCAAAAGAAAATTTAGTGACTTATCAAGAGTTCCTAGCTAGTTAAGGGGCAGTGTCAGGATTTGAACACAGGTGTTTTGCCTCCAGAATCTAGGCTCTTGACCACAAGCCAGTCTGCATCCCCATAAAAATAACAGTGATTATTTAGTACTGAACCTTTATCATGTACCAGGCTGTTCTAAACGCTTCCATTTACTAATTCAGCAAATTCAGCAGCCCTATGAGGTAGGCATTATTATGCCATTTTACACATGAAGAAACTGAGGCAGTGAGGGAGTAATTAACTTGCCCAAACGAGTGTTTTAACGCATAGTATGGCTGCAGAATCCACACCATTACTGCTGTGCTGCACCATCTCATCCAACAGCAGGTGCTTCCCGCAACAATGGAGATGTTCTCAGAAGGGAAGGAGAATGCTCTTCAAAAATTTTTCTGCAAATTTCCCTCTATATGTCCAGATTCCAGGCTGTCCTTTGCCTTTCCTCCTTCTCCTACCCCATCTTCACTCTGGTCCTAACCACTAAGCATTTCCGTGCCTCCCACTGATTTTGCAGCCAATCTCATTGAATCTTAAAAAAAAAAAAAAACCTCACCCAAGGATATATTTATTGCTTTTAGAGAAAGAGGAAGTGGGGAGAGGGGGTGGGGGAGAGAGAGACAGACAGACATCAGTTGGTAGCCTCCCATATGTGTTCAGACAGGGGACTGAACCGGCAACCTAGATATGTGCCCTGACTGGGAATCAACCTGCAACCTTTTGGTGTACAGGACAGCGCTCCAGCCAATGGAGCCACCCGGCCAGTGCTCATCAGCTCTTTTTTTATCCTACTCTAATTAACACCATTCGTACATTCTTTCCTTTTTTCAAGCTTCACTGAGATATAATTGACAAGTAAAATTTTAAGATATTTAAAGTCTACAACCTGATGATTTGATATAGTATATACTGTGAAAGAATTCCTCCCCTCCAATTAACACACCCATCACCCTGCATATTTACCTTTGGGGGGAACATTTAAGTCCTACTCTCAGGAAATGGCAATTCTACAATACAGTTGACCCTTGCACAAAGCAAGGGCTAGGGGCACTGATTCCCACAGAGTTGAAAATTTACGTACACCTTAAGGTGGCCCTCTGCATATGCGGATTCCCAAATGCAGATTGAATATACAGTAGTATTATCAACTATAGTTGTCACGTTATGCATTAAATCCTTAACTACTACTCCTTTGTTTGCTATAGTCTTGTGGGTCTCATAAATGCCTCGCTGGCTTTCATAGTGAGGTGGGTTTTTTTTTGGGGGGGGGGTGAGGGGTCTATCCCTTGGATGGGAGTCTTAAAGGTTGAGTTGCTAAATGTGATGTCCAGACCCCTCACCCCTCAGAGAAAAGGTGGAATTGAGAGTTCCCTCCCTATTATATGATGCTGTGCTCAAGGCGGGATTTATGGGCAGTGCGGTCTCAGTCTTTCCTACGTGTTTTGATGTGTGGGAGTCACTCAGCTAGTTTCTGGATTTCTGGGAAAGGTTAATTGGTGGCTGTATATTCAGTGTGTTTGAGGTAAGAGGTGGGTTCAGGAGCCTCCTGTGCTGCCATCTTGGTCTACCTCTTTCTACTGTCTCTTAAATTCGGCCAGCCCCTCCAGCTAAGTTGTATCCATGCTAAGGGACTATGACAAGAGTCTCCTGACTGGTTTGCAAGTTTTTCTTTCTTATAATATCTTCTCCATAAGTCATCAGAGTGATCCTTCTCCCAACGGAAGTTTTTTAAAGAGTCCTCTGCATGTACAGTGGTGTCCCAGCTCAGAATGAAATCCAAACCTCAGCACAACCTGGAAAGCTCTGCCCACTGCCACCTCTCAAAGCACAGCTTCCACCAGGCCCCGTCTCACCCACTCTGCCCAAGCCTCCCTTGCTGCTCCTCCGGGAAGCCAAGCACAGTCACCTTCAGAATCTCTGGTCTTTTCTCTGCTTTTATATGTGGGAAGGGGACCCAGTCTCCACGTCACACTGCCTTGCTTCCTCATTTCATTCAAGTCTCTGCTCAAGTCACTTTATCAGGTCGTTCCTTGGTATATGAAACAAAATAGCCCCATATTCTGCTTACATCCCTCTATCCCTTCACCTTTTTTCTTGTAGCACTCATCACTTGTCATAAAACATTTGTTCATTGTCTACTCTCACAAGAAAAGGTCCATGAAAGCAAAACTGTCTTTATTGATTTTTGCACTGAAAACTCTTGGTTTGTAGACAGTACTCAATGTGTTGAGTGGATGAACAAGGAAGCAAATTTACTTTTGTCTTAAACTCTCCCTTGGCCTGTATGCTCTTTGCTTATTGCCCTTTCCCTCTCTTAGTTCATAGTCAAGCTTCTTGATACCTCCACAGCTCTTCCCATCAAAATTCCATGTAACCTGGCTTCTTTCTGTCCCTGCCAATGCCTAGGTATAACTAGGGGTAAGGTTGAAGTTCCTAACTGCTGGAGCCAATGGGCAGGTTCGAGAGTTTCATTTGTGTTGAGCATTCCCTACTTTTCCAACTGTCCTTGACATTTTTCCTGTTTTTCTCCAGGTGTTCTTTTTTGGTCTCTGTTAATCCTTTACTGCCCTTTAATATTAGAGATATTCTCCAGGACTCAACATTGACCTTTTTCTTACACCAGTTTTTTTCTTTGTAACCTCAATTATTGTGATGGATATTCTTTTGCATAAAGCATTTTCTATAGTTGGGATTAATTTCTTTAGATTTCCAAACGTGGGATAACAGGGCAAAGAATACAAACATTTTTACAACTTTCTAAAGATATGTTCAATTCACCATGCCCCTAAAAATAATCAGTCACTAGTTTTCCCTCCCAGGGGTGTTACGAGTTGAACAAACCAAATAGGTAAAAATACAGATGCAAAGTGGCAGAGAACTTGAATTCTATTAAGAAGCAATGGAAAGTTAGCCGGAGCAGAAGTTTCAAAAACGGAGGCATGAGCAAGGTTGGGATTGTTGCAGGCCTCGACTACTTGGTGAACAAGTGAGCCACAGGCACACTGAAGGATTCCAGCGGTTACAGCACACGATTGAAGGGCAGGGGCTGGTGCCAACCAAACGTGGGAATCCCCCATGGGAAGGTTCACCCAACCCTTCTCAGGAAGCTACATTTGGGGGAAAACTATCGAGGGTGGAAACTTTGTGAAACATACTTTAAGACCTGCAATCAGGAAACATACCCGAGAAGCTGGTTGAATGTTAAAGTAAAAATGCCTTGGGGTCCGTCCTCTGGTTCCCCGTAATGCAGGAAGAGGGCCCTGGAGAGCTGCACTTAACCTCCTAAATCTCACGACAGTAAGACTCACTATTGGGTGACTGGTAGAGAATCTTGTTCTTCTAAGCACCTGGGACGGGTATTTCCTCCAGTTTTCAGGAAGACTCGATCCTTCCACCTCATTTCCAGGAGACCTACCCTCCAATCATAATGTGCTCTGCTTGAGACCAATGGACCAGAAGAATACATGTCATTCATGCATGGATTCATCGTGAACGATTTGAGTAGTTTTTACCTGACAATTTGTTTTTCTTTGGTTCTGGAAGTGTATTAAGAATAATAACTTTAGAAACATGTGCAGGGATTTTTTGAAAAACCCTTCCTGCCCTGTATCTGACAGTTTGGACCACATCTTTCAGTATATTTGAGATTATTATACTAGAGCCAGATTTTCTTACACTTGGCAGTGTAGAACTAGATCTACCACTTTTCCATCCACTTATATACAGTCTTCAGCTCTTCATATATATCTTCGTGTGTGTGTGTGTGTATTTGCTATCAGCTTGGCCCTTAAGTACCCAGAATTGCTTTAGAAATTTAAGACTATTCCTAAATATTGCTAAAATATTAGCATCATTAGTGAATTTGACAATTTCCAAGTATATATCTTTTTATTATTATTTGTAACTCAGTTAAATAACACTATTCCTAGAGCTAGTATTTCAACTTTACCGTCCAGAGATTTACTCATTTATTCTCATATTCTATTTTTTTTGTCTTCATCTATAATAGGACAATTCCTTTTTTCCCATACCTCTCATGACCTTTGTCAAAAACCTTTTAGATAATAATTTCATTAAGTTTACAAAACTAAATTGCTCTCCCCCTCACTTTATATGTATTTTAAACATTAATCTAAATACTAAGCCCTGGCTGGTTTGGCTCAGTGGATTGAGCGTCGGCCTGCGAGCTAAGTGTCGCTGGTTCGATCTTCCAGTCAGGGCACATCAGAGAAGGAAAACTCTGATTCCAAAAAACCTCCGCTGCCTTGCGGCATACCTCTTCAGGGGAAAGGCTAAGGGAGTAAACCCCGACAGAAAATCCGGAGCCGGAGTCCCTAAGGCGGTTTGACGTTGTAGTCAACACCGGCAACTCCTGCGGCACACCTGAAGCCAAGCTGTATTGACTCCGTCTTTCCCTTGGACCCTTCAGCTGCGAAGAGAGGGGGGGTCTGCTGCATGGGCAACAGCAGACCCTCCATATCACCCCGCCCAGGCTCTGTAGCTTCAGCTTCACTGGAGAGGACACTCCAGCGTCATCGCAAGATGTCGATTCAACACGGGAGGAGACAGATACCGTGTCACTCCCGAGTCGGACTGCACAGCCATTCTCGGCGGTGCAGATAGACTCTTAAGAAGCTACACCATCGTCTCTCGAGACGGACGGCTGCCGACGACGACGACCCTCCCCTGAGGGAAAAGGTCACCAGACTATCATCCAAAAGACCCTAATGTTTCTCAATACCCAAACTACAGCACGAACTACGCCTGCTTATAGGAACTTGAAAAGACCCCCACGGACGCAGACCCTGGTGCTGAGCGCAAAAACAAACACGGTGGTGGGACATCGGGGGCAAAAGGACCAGGTGCAACGGAAGGATAACTAGGCTTGCCTCAAATAATTTAATCCTCCACGCCACTGCCTATAAATCCAGGGATCTTGCCAGATTTGGGGAGATGTCGTTAGCGCTGGAGGATGCGCTTCTCCATCCCTTGATCAAAGAATAGGGTCCGCTCTGTGTTACTGGTCGCAGTCTGTTCCATCAGTGGGAATAGCCTTGGGCGTGGCCTTGGTGGGACCCTGACCCGGAAGTGTCAGAAACAAAAAATCTTACTTTTGGTGGGCCTGGGAAGTGGCAGAGCCCGGGAGTGCAGACTGGCCTCTAACCCGGGATGATGGCAGGAAAGATCTGCACTCAGTCCCTGTCTACGATCTGCTGCTGTGAACCGACCCTGAGACGGAGGATGTTGTGTGGTAGTGGTCTCAAGGAGCGACTTCAGGGAGCAATGCTTTCCGTTAAAATGACCTCCTACTCATTGATAGGAACAATTCTTATTTTTAAATTATGCCATGCAACAATTCAAGTCCCCTAGCCAAAACGTCCTAAAGGTGTAATTTTTTGACTAAGGGTAGGAACTCTCAACACTTCTGGCAACTATGGCTAATTTCCACACCTCTACCCTTTAAAACACTACTGGCTTAATACTCACCTCAGCTATAGATTAAGTCAAATGGTGCGCTCTTGCCTGTGCCGTTCTAGTTCTACATACAAATGCTGTTTGACAGGCAAAATGTCATCGTGTACACCAGCACACAGCACAATGGTTCTGAGCAGACCCAGGGGCTCAGGATCATAGCTCAACCACTTTGTTGATAAAGATCACACAATGACCTAACCTCTCTAGGCCTGTTTCCTCATTTGTAAAATAGGTGTAACAAAGGTGCCTCTTTCATAGACTTGAGTAAATGAACAAAACATATATAAAAGCACTAAGAACATGACTTTTCATTCGAATTTTTTAGGTACTACTAAAGATTAATGTTTTATCATTGGTCATCAGTATTTCTTCTTTGGTGAGCTGTTTTGTTTTTTAACAAAAAATCATATCCTTTTCCTATTCCTATTTGATTGAGATAATCACCGATATTTTCTCATCTTTTTAATTCCCTGCATATATACTTTTTAACCCACTTGGAATTTACTGGAAATTATGCCCCCTTCTCCAAATAGATACATGGTACTAGTAAAATTGTTTAAATAGTCCATCTTCTTTTTAATACTTCTGACACCAGATGTGTGGGTTTTTCACATCAATTTTAGAAGACTAAGTGGGGGTCCTATAATTCTTACACTTAAGAGTTGCAACAGATGCCACCCCATGTGTTAAGGGCTCAGTCCCAGATTGCTCCCCACTCCCACTTCAGATGCCACTTCCAATTCTAGGTTGTCACCTGTACTTCTGGCTGAGCAGCTATAAATCAGGGTTCCTGTGACTCCCTTCTTGGGTTCAATAATTTACTAGAATGGCTCACAGAGTTCAGGAAAACACTTAATATTACCAGTTTATTAAAAGGATACAGCCACATGAAAAGATACATACAGTCAGTCTGGAGAAGTCCCCAGTGCAGGAGTTTCTGTCCCTGAGTTGAGGTGCACCACCCTCCTGGCACGTTACTATGTTCACAATCATGGAAGCTCTCGAAACCCCTTAATAATGGTATTTTTATGGCAGCTTCAATGCATAGGCATGATCAATCATTAACTCGGTCTCTAGTGCCTCTCACCTTCCTGGAGGATGGTGTTGAGATTGAAAGTTCCAAGCTTTTAATAGGTCTTTGTGGCGAACAGCCCCCATCCTAAAGCCATTCAAAAGCCCAGTAAGAGTCACCTCTTTAGAACAAAGGACACTACTATCACCCAGGAAATTCCAAGGGATTTAGGAGCGCTATGTTAGAACTGGGATCAGAGACCAACTACTAGAACAGATGCTCCTGGTGTTCTGAGCACTTAGGAAATTATATTTTAGGAACTCTGTGCCAGGAACCTACTTTATGACAAAATAAGAACACGGAAGAGCAAATTTCATTTTGTGCCTTTTAAGACAGTCACTAAGCTAGCTGGCAGAGCCAGGGTAGTGTGCTTCATGCTTTCCTGTAGTGTTCTTGAAAGGCCAAGGAAATCTATTAAGTTCTGTACCTGAGTGCAGACAGCTTGGAGTCCGGGTGCATAAGGGGAGTAGGGGCTGCTTGCTTCTCTTGATACTGTACTTTCTTCCCTACAGTCCCAGTCAAGGGCAAGATGCTTGTTTACTGGTGGTACTGGACAGCTGCCAGCTGCCCGAGTGCAAGAGAGGCTGAAGTGTCTGACTGTAGAAGGCTCAGACAGGGTGGAGTGTAGCTCCCTAGGTGATTCTCACATAGCAATTTTTTATCTCAAAACCAATTTTAAAATTAGTTTTGTAGCAGATCAGGAAAAAACAATTTTGAATGAGTACTTATTTGGAATCAAAGTTTCCTTAAAACTTTCTCCTTGCTCTTCTCTCCTAGCTCTCTGACACAAGACAGTTACATCTGCCCCAAAAGAAATATCATAGAAAGAGCTTTACACAACTTTTGACAATGTGGGTAGTTTTATACAGCATAAAAACAAGACCTGCATGCTACATCAATAACAAATGGAACATTTACATACTAAGTGCTTATACCAAAATTAGACTAGAAGTATGAGCTAGCAACTTACATGATTGGCAACACACCAAATAGCACACTACTTCTTAATAATGGCAAGAAATCAGCTTGAGATTTCCTAAGAGACTGCACAGTAGATGATCTTGCAGTCTTTCCATTCACAGCCTATTCAGACAGCAGAATTCCAAAAAAGCTAGTCAGACCCATGGAGGGAGGCAAGTGTGATGAACGAAGATCTAAGGTAGGCACAGAGGTGTGTGGATGGAAGCTGGGGTATCACCTTTTCTGGAAGGTGAGAGTAAGCTCATCTGGTTGAGTGCTGTGGCCACTTCATATACTCTGTGACAAAACGAACATTTTACTTTGAAAATGACTTGGGATGGGTATAGCTACCCTCTGCTAATAGTCTTCTCCCTCTCTGGAGCCACTACCAACTTTGCTAGTTGTCTAGTTAAGATGGTGTGGGCACGTACAGGTTAATAACCTGATTTAGTTATGCATTCAACAGCTGATGTACTTCATTTGTTTTGTTTTGATTCAAGTTAATATAATCATGTTTTGTATTTTTCCTTGTTAATGATGTCTAGACATCAGAAAGGAGACAGGAAATATGATCCATAGGAGATCATCTGGGAATGAAGAGTGGTTATCAGTCTAGACCACAGAGGGGGAAAAAGTTCCCTTTCCAGTTTATCCACCTGAATTAAAAACAGCAGGTCACAGAGAAAATGAACCATGAAACCAAAGACTTGACTCCTCTGCCTGTTATTTTATCAATCTGAACAGCTCTTTTCTAGTTCCTAATTTAAATCTGTAAAATGGGTAAAATATGGGTAATACCTATCTATCCAAAAGTCATTTGAACAAAAAATAAGATGGAAATGTTTATGAAGCATCTTCACAAACTGAAACATACTTAAAAATGTAAGATAATATAAAAGGAACAAGCATAGGCCTCAAATGTAACATCCACTCAAACACCAGCAGAGAAAAATAAAAATCTGTGATGTTAAGGAATTTAACTTACAAAAGTACAATTTCCCAAGTTAATATGAATATAGTTTAATAATTGTGAAACTTAAAAACTGGTAAAATTAACAAAAGTATATTGACTAAAGACTATTTTTTTCCAACCATGGCAAATATTATGCAAACATTTATCAATGCACAAAGCTTTTAACTCCTCTATTATGTATTTTGAATCCTACCTACTATTCAATATGAAACATGATACAGTCAGAGGTTTCTTTGGCAGACATAATCACATGCATCAATATATCAAACTCAAAGCATTTTCTCCCTTAAACTTACCTGACTAAAGGCATCTTATCAAAAGACAAAAATGAACATTTTTTAATTTGTAGTTCAGTTTATCAGTAAGAGCCTAGAAAGTAACCGAAAGCACAAAGGTAAGACTTTCTGGAAATTAAGTTAAAACAGGAATAAACTTTGCAGTTTATTAAATCAGCAAATATAATCACCTGCATATACTTTGATTAGGAAAAAAAAAAAAGATACTGATGATAAAGAAAAAAAGAAAGAAAGAAAGAAAAGAAAAGAAAAAAAGAAAATACATCTCAGACCAGAAAAACAACAAAAGTTTTGTGGAAGCTGCATTTTATTTGAAAATCCACCCATTTTTGCTAACATACATTTTAATATTGTAAACAAAAATAGAATCTGCAGAGACAATGCAACAAGTATGCTTAAACTGATGTACAGAATTGCTTTCCTACAACAAACTTTCCTTCTTAAGGCCCCGCTCAACCCAAATGTTAAGATGTATTTACACAAAGCACCGATCAACAGTGCAGTTTATTTTGTTAACTAAACTCTTGGCTAGACATTAACTTCAAAGATATTAATTCCCCTTATTTAAAAGGTACATGATCATAACATGGCATGAGCCAAATAAAAGGTTCAAGGATTGTGTCCCCTTCCCTCCCCCCATAACACCTCCTAGAGTTTTACTGAAAAGAAGGAAAGTCTTGAAGTGAAAGCAATTCCTCACATTCATTTGGAAAGGCCCTAATGTCAAATGGAAAATAATGACATGCCAAGCACAAAGCAGTGAAGCTCCTTCTTGATGCACTAATGCTGAATTTAAATGTAGTGCTTTTCCTAGTCAGTGAACTGTTCCCTTGCAAAATCCTAGGCACAGAATTGACTATAAGGATTAATGCATTTATAATGCTTTCCTAAATCCCATAGACTGAAAATTCTTAAGTGATTCAGACCTATGGATTTGCCTTAAAATACTTAGTGCTCTGTATGTCAGCTGAAAAGCATTCTGAATCAGATCCATTCTTGTGGATAAAAATCAAACATACCATGTACACCCATACTCATTTTCATAAGGAGGTTTGATACAATATTAATGTTATGTAAATTGATAATCATAAATAAATACAAATACTTAGGGAATGTCTACTGCAAACTGAATATATATATATATTTTTTTTAAAGAAAAATTAATATTAGTTATTATTTGTGTTTGTGAGGATGGGAGAAAACAAAGATACTGCATAATTAAAAGTTATGATTTTGATCTTCGCAGAGTCCTGTTGCATTACAGTAAAGGACACAGCTCTTCTCTCCAGGCAGCTTTTCCAAGTACAAATTTCACACTTTCCAAATAAGGGCTTTTCTTGGTAGGTTACTGATTATGGGTATTAATAGAAGTTGAAAGAACTGAAGGGTTAGTCACCAAAAAGACAGATCTTAGTCTGAAATCATGGCAATTCTTGGCTTTATAAACTGCATTAATATGTTCTCATATGTTCTCCTATAGACTAGTCCCAATTTCCTTCATGGGCCTCCACTGTGTTACTGTAGCATTCTAATGGAAGAAGAGAATTTAGAGACAGCAGTTTGGATTTTGCTGGAAGTAAGTGTTTGCTGCTTGAGCACTTGTCTTTTTGGAACAATTCCATTCTCTTCCATCTAGTTACATAAACTGTATCTGAAAAGAAAAAAGAGAGAATGTAAGTTAATTCATTGCATTGTAGGATGTCTTCTCACAAGTAAAAATGTTTTGTGGCTTTTACCACTCAACTGGCTCAGAAGTGTTCATAGCATGCTTATCACAAACCTTGATTATAAAACAAAGTCAGTATCATCAGCTTATCATGTGACAGAACTCAATATTTGAAGCAAATTACAGGGTCTTCCAAGTATCTTTCTAATTACTAAAAACCAAGGGATAGAAGAAAGAAGACAAATGAATAAGTTTTCATGACAAGTTCAGAAAATCCAAGAATACAAAAATTCCATGTAACATCTCTTTCAGGAAAGCAAAATTTGAAACATTATTTCCAAATGGTATTATAAAATTAAGAGATAATTAAGGGAATAGTAATATTATGCTTATTAAATCATTTTTTTACTAAAATAAAAATCTGAAAGATCTACAAAGGAATACTTTTCAATTGGGTATCACTGTTCATTGAGATACTTCACTCATGAAATCCATTAAACTGCTCATCCAGAGAGAGTACTTAAGTAGAAGTGCTAACGAACTACTGTCAAATCAGAGGAGTACAGACTCAGGATCAAGAAGGTATAGCTACACCGGGGGCTATAGCACCAAGAAGAACAAATTACACTGTCTTCCAGCAAAAACAAGCAGTATGGATCAAATGCAGAATCCTTCTATCAAAAAGGCCCCAAGGAGTCACTTTCCCTAATTAAAATAATAACAACATAAGCTGGGTTTAAAAAAAAGTTACTATTTTTAGATGAAATGCCATACATAAAAATACAACCCTTTAAAGAAATGGTTAAAATAAATCCTTCACACCAACCCTGGCCATTATGTTAAAACTGAAGATGTTCCTATCAGACTCCAAGCTGATATTTAAAATTGTGTTCCCTGTAATTCTTTTAAAACTGACTAAAACACCCTGTTTTTAAGAGCGGTTATTTGATCTCATCCATCTGCTGTGAGCAGTGGATGCCTGTATGTAAACATGAGAGACGGTCTTTTGACTTCACACCTTCTAATTACATTACAGATGTTTTCCAAAGTTAGTTCCCCTTATATTCTATCTTGTTCTATTTTTACTCGCCACTTAAAGAATAGAGGAGGAGGAGGAAGAGAGGGAATCTAGAGTCCTTTAAAGAAACTACAGAGAAGAGCAAATGGTGCTTAATTGTTTGGTAATTTAAAAAAAAGTATTTAAGCCCCCATCTCCCCCAACAAGCAGCAATACCTAAAGTGATTTATAAGAAATCCTCCAGAGAGAGCTCTGCAAAAGGGTCCTTTCCTGAAGCTCTGTGAGGACTGTGACTGGAGGGGCTGGAGGCTGCCGACAGCTGGGGGAAAGAAGACAGAGGGAGGGAAAGAAAAAAAGAGCTCAGAATGACAGAACATGAAGGCAGAAAATGTAATGAAAGAAGAAGTGGTTTTGTTTTGTCATCTTTAATAAATATAAAGGCAGCCTTTGTAGAAAATGGAATTATTAAAACAAAAATTTCTGTCCCGTGTCAAGCTAAAGGGTATCTAATGGCAAGCATTTTTCAGAAAACAAATTCTTGTTTCTGAAATTCCAAAGGGATAAAGTCTTTTACCCAAAAAGGTTGACATAAGCTGACCCGTGGTTAAGACTTTTATTCTATGTGTGCGTGGGAGAAGGGAAGAAGCGCATAATTGTGGTGGTGTTTTTTCAATTGAGGGAAGATGGCTTCCTGTGTCCAGGCTGTCTGTCAAAAGCTGTGCAAAAGCTGACCCCAGTCTAGACCCAACACATCTAGTTGCAAAATTCCTTCCTTCCTTCTTCACAGGACATGGAAATCCTGCCCTCAGTACTCACACTCTTTGCACATTGAGTTGGCTTCTGTCTGTTGCCTAGACGTGGTGCAGCTGATGCGCATCCTCTGGGAGGGGAAAGCGACCTTAGAGGTCACCTAGTCTAACTGCCCACATACTGCCCAGAATACAGGAAATTAAATTGAAGATTTTTTGACTGTCCTTCCTGCTTGAATGTTTGCTTCATTCTTGGAATTTTCTCCTATGGTTTAATATATGGTAAACCAAGTAGAATACTTTGTTGAATTCAGTAACATGATCTTAAGTTATTCCCCCAATGAAAGACAGTTCCTGAACACCCAAGATGTTCATTTTCATGTACCTATCTCCTTCATCAAGCCTACTTTCAGAGTATTCAAACCAAACACGGCCATTTTAGTTTGAAATGAACTTTTAATAGTTTCCCCTCCCCTGCATTAAGACTGCAGTCATGTGAACACAGAGCTGTTATAAAATGAGCTGTCCTTTTTTGGGGTGTAAAATTGAGTTTTATATCAAAGTTGACTAAGTGAAAATATTCTCAATTTATACTTTAACATTCAAATCCTATAAAAAATTTCAGTCCCCTATATCTCATTGTTGGTTCAAAGTGATCTCATTACACCTTTTTTTTTTTTTTTTTTTTTTAAAGAGAAACACTATAGAGAATGAGTAGCCAATGAGTTTCTTAAACACTACATCAAAAGTATATGCAATTTACTGTTTTGGATGCCAAGACTAATTTATAAGTTTAGAAACCATCTTTCAGTTATATCAGTGGTTTACTCATTTTCTAATCCATACCTTGTTCTCAGAAATAAATGTTCAAAGACAATGGGAGAGATGATGGAAATTACAAAAGCAGCTACAAACAGGAGGACAAGACAGCATGTCTGGCTTTGGAGATTCGAATATAGAGATTAAAGTACAACTTAATTGCAAAGTCTCCTTCTCCTCTCTCTTAGCCCAACCATGGATAACCATTTAGTCAGAATGATTTCAAGTGAAGATATCATCAGTCATTGAGCTGGAGGGAGTCTAAAATTCACTGGGTTTCTCTCCAAAACAAATTTTCTTTCACTTGAAGTTAAAATAAAAACAACAAAAAACCTTGCTTATTGCAGTTATTTGGCATTCAAAATCACAAGTCTCCTATGAGAGCCACACACTAACAGGTCTTCTTAAATCACGTTTTCATGACAGCAGCAGAATGAAGACCTAGAGGAAAATGTCCTTGAAGAGTGTGATCAAAGGGAACACTTACTCATTTCAATAGATGAACATGCTGCTAGAGAAGAATCCTAGAGGCTTACAAATAATGCTGAAGAAAACGATTTTTCTTCAGAGAAAAAGTGCTAGTTTCTAACTATACTTCTACTATTCTCTTAAATTGGCAAAATAATTACACGTACATGTGTCCCACACCTAATGTAGCTAAATTAAATTAAAACATGGAAAAATGAGACTTAATATTCCTGCAATAAGTTTCAAATAATCAATATCCTCCTCAAGCAGATGTTGAGATTGTGGCCCAGACGAGTTTGGCTAACTGCACAGTGTCAAGGACAGGGCCATACAACAGCCTTTGGCCATCTGGTGCCACTGCTCCCCACCACCTGTACCAAAGCATAGGCACACCATGCACGAATGAGAAAGCTGTCAGCTCAGAGAATAAATGAGAAAAGAGAAGGAGAGGAAATACGCTGCAATAGTCTAATTAGTGCTCAAGGAAGGCAGTAAGAACAAAAGAGCACAAAAAATCAACAGGATCATGGCGCGTAAGAAGCAGCAGGATTTAAAGAGCCTGAGAAAGTCTGACACTATCAGGACTGACTCTCCTTAACTTATCATTCTTGTGAGTAAATTAAAAGAACATGTAGGGCTGTTAAGTATTAGAGAATAGGGAGTTTTTTAAAAAAGGAAAAAAAAGGAGACTTCCGGTCAAGATGGAGGCCTAGACTGACACGCTCCTTCTCCCTCCACAACTAAGAAAGAATAAAACTACTGCAAAACCAGAATAACCAGAAGTTCCAGAAAATAAACGGAAGCCCAATGTATGAAGTTACAAAGAAGTGGTGCTCATCCAGACGGGTAGGAGGGGCAAAGCTGGGGCGGAGAGGTCAAGCTGTGCTGACGGCGGCGATGGTGGCGGGACAGCAAGAAGCACAGACACCCGTATTTAAGGGGAGGCAAGAAGTGCCTAGGGAAGGCAGACCCCCATTGTCTTGGACTGTGAGTCCCGGAAGGAATGGGGACGGAGGAGGACGTTTCCGGTCTCTCAGTGGAGAGTAAACAGCAGGAATCCATCTTGGACCCCTACCCCCACACAAAACACCACAGCATGGTGAGAAGGGTCACCCAGTAGTGATGAGTGCACAGGGCTCCGCCTCCTATAGCGTAAGAGGTGGGATAGCCCCGCCCAGGAAGCAAAGGTAAACACAAAACTGTCAGGATGGCACAGATCATGATAGAGATCCCAGTGACACACCTGACCAGACAGCAAATACCTAATCTAACGAAGCAGCAGATAGGAAATCTTTGAGGCACAGTTCAGAGTTTTCGTTATAAGAATGCTTACAGACCTAACAGCAGATCTTAAACAAGACAGGAAAAGAATGAAGGCTAGTCCTGCTAAAATGAATGAAAGCACATATGAAACTAGTGGTGAGAGAAAGAAAACCAGGTATCAAATCAACAAATCGAAATATAGGGAAGGAGCAAACAGTCAAGCAGTGCAGAAAGAGGAAACGAAAAGTGAGGAAAATGAGGAGAGGCTCAGAAACTTATGGGACAGCTATAAGCAGGCCAACATCTGAATCATAGGGTTGGCAGAACGTGAAGAACAACAACTAGAAATCGAAAAATTATGTGAAAAAATAATAAAGCAGAACTTCTCTAACTAGGGGAAGGAAAGAGACTTACAGGTCCAGGAAGCACAGAGAGTTAAAAAAAAAAAAACAAAAAAAACTAGACCCAGGGAGAACCACACCAATATAATCAAAATGTCAAAAATTAAGGATAAAGAGAGAATCTTAAAAGCAGCAAGAGAGAAGAGAATTACACACAAAGGGATCCCAATAAGACTATCAGCTGATTTCTCAAAAGAAACTCTGCAGGCAAGAAGGGACTGGCAAGAAATATTCAAAGTAATGAAAAGCAAAAACCTACAACCACGATTACTCTATCCAGTGAAGTTGTCATTCAGAATAGAAGGACAGAGAAAGTGCTTCCAGGGCAAAGTAAAGCTGAACGAGTTCATCAGATCCAAACCACTGTTATATGAAATGTTAAAGGGACTTGTTTAGGAGGAAGAGGATCAAAACTATGAATATTAAAATGAAAACTGTATCACAACAACCAACAACAGAAGTTAGGGAACCGAAACAAAGGCAAACTCAGTAGGCAACGAGAGTGGAAAAAGAATTATAGGTATGGGGAACATTATAGGGGGAGGTCAGCGGGGAGAGGGAAGAGGGGAAAGGGAGTGAGATGGTGCAGAAATTAAGAAGCATAGTATGAGGGAGTGGAGTAGACAGGAAGAGATTGAGAAGAACTATATGCACAACCAATGGACATGGACTAAGTGGGGGTGGAGATGACTGGAGGGAGGGGAGTCACTGGGTGGAGGGGAACAAAGGGAAAAGAAATTGGGACACCTGTTAACAGTTTATTGTAATCAATAAAGCATATTAAAAAAAGAAAAGAAGAAGAAAAAATTGAGGACTTCCAGTCAAGATAGTGCTGTAGGTAAATGTGCTACTCACCTACCCCACAACCACACCAAAACTATAGCCATGGCTGGTGTGGTTCAGTGGATTGAGTGCCAGCCTGTGAACCCAAAGGTCACTCGTTCAATTCACAGTCAAGTCACATGCCTGGGTTGCAGGCCAGGTTCCCAGTTGGGGGTGTGCGAGAGGCAACCTATCAATGTTTCTCTCACACATTAATGTTTCTCTCCCTCTCCTTCTCCCTTCCTCCCCTTCTCTAAAATAAGTAAAATATTAAAACAAAACAAAACTATAGCTAAACTACAAAAGAATCTGGAAGTTGTCCAACTAGGGAATTAAAGAAGAAACCACATCGAGACTGGTAGGAGGGAATGGGACTGGTCCCACAGCCATGTGTCAGATAAAAATTGGGAGGGATATCTGGACTGTGAAGGGCCTCCCTGAAGAGTAAGGGGTCCCAGTCACACACTAGAACCCCCAGGCCAGGGTCTAGTGCAAGGAAAAGAAGGCCCCATAAGTTCTAGCTATAAAATCCAGCGGGGATTGATGCTGAGAGGGTTTCTGGAGCCCCAGGCAGTTCCTCTTGAAAGGCCAGCACATTAGAAAATTTCTTATCATAAATATTAAAACAACAACAACAAAGCTCTGTGTTCTTAAGTCTATTACAAATATTTTCACTTGATCTTTATAGCAAACCTATAAAGTATACAAGGTAAAAATCACCATTTTATAGATTAAGAAACCAAATCTCATCAAAGTTACACAGGCAACTTGCCCTGAAATACCAAATTAGTGAGGAGCTGGGTTTAGACTGTTGAATTGTGTACCACCCTCAAAAGACGTTATGTTGAAATCCTAACTCCCAGGTACCTATGAATGTGACTCTATTTGCAAAGATGGTCTTTACAGATGTAACAGTACCATAATTTATAAAAGAGGGAAATGCCCGTGAAGACAGACACACAGGGAGGATGTCATGTGACAGAGGCAGAGACTGAAGTGTGGCAGTTGCAAACCAAGGAACAAGAGGGGCTACCAAGAGTTGGGAGGCAAGGAAGGATCCTCCTCTAGAGGATCCAGAAGGAACATTGCCCTTGTTCAGACTTCTGACCTCACAGAACTATAAAAGAATAAATTACTGTTGTTTTAAGCCACCAAGTTTGCGGTAAACTTTGTTACTGCAGCCCTAGGACTAAAGACAGACCCAAAAGAAGTTTCACTGACTTCAAGGTTAGTGCTTTATTCCGTCTCAAAAATTTGCAATCCCAATTAATTTCAACTCAGCTAGAATTTGTGGCTATATTTAACAGACAGAAAAAAGTTAAAGTGAGAGTAGACAAACTTTTAAAAAGACTTCTCTACTAAATGTTACATAGTCTTCAACCCCTGTGCTTTCTATACACATAGTGCTCTACATGGTCACTAATGTTCATCATGAAGATTTTGTACAACTTCATAGTCACCCAAGATTTTACAAATATGACCTGGTTTTAAGGTAAGAAATTAGATTTTTACCCTTTAGAAAAAACACCCTCAGCAATAAAACTATTAAAATCGTCTTATTCTACAGGCTGACTTTATAACAACAGTGATCACCGAACGGGGCTCCTCAAATTTTTGTTTTGACTAACTCTAGTGTCCGCTGGGGACTCCAGAAGCATTCTAAGCTACAGTACAAAATCCAATTCCTCAAGTAAATCCCCTCATGGTATCTTCTGCTAGGCAAGGATGAATGAGGATAATGCCCTGCTGACAGAGCAAAAGGCCTTCACAGAAATACAGCTGTGCAGATCAGCTGACAGAAGAGGCACTGCCAACACCCACAATTAACACACCCAGAAAGCAGGGAAAAAACCCCACAAAACTAGCCTAAAAGCAAAGAAAGCCATTACTGCCTACACACAAGAAAGTCATTAAAAAGGCCATTTTTTTTTTGCAAGCCTCAAATTATTCCAATATCTAAAGCCAACAGTACCCCTATTTAGAAGGGTAAAAAGCATGCACAACAAGTCACTGTTTCCTTTCAGACACTTAACTGATGTCAGACTTACTTAAAATTGGCCATTACAAAAAAAACCAAAGCTGCTGTTTTACATTTTTAGCCTTATCCTCCATAAACAAAACTGGAAATCCTCCATAAAAAAAAAACACCCAATACCAATCAAGAAACATACAAAACTTTTAATATGCTTATTTTAAAAATAAAATGCCCAAATGCAACACTCTGTGCTTTTCATATTGCTTTTGGGAAAATAGATTGACAAGGAATCACTGAGTTTCTCATACAAGTAAGTGATAAATACATAACAAGCACAACCACCCTCCCCTGCAATTATGTTCAACATCCTCACTGCCTTACAAACATTCCTTTAAAAACATGTTACTTCATATCACAGTGACTTTCAAAAGAAAACTGAAACTATGTCGACTGTCTTCATGCTTAATAACATAAGAGCTGGACACTGCAGTGCAGAAGTTTACAAACTATTGGTCAACAATGGACACTCCAATTCATATACCAGTAAGTACCAGTAATATTTACATAAAACACAGGAAAAGAAGGTATTATAACAGTCCTCCTTCTCTCCAAGTTAATAAAGAGACACACTAATAACCTGCAACGACCAATCAAAAAGTGAGCAAACACTACCAGTCAAGATGGCAGCACAGGTAAACATAAAGCACAACCACATAAAAATCACAAACTAAAATATAGAACAACCATTATTCAGAACCATCAGAGATTGAGTTGAATGACATCTAACAACTATAGAATTAAAGAAACCACAGCCATCCAGACTGGTAGGAGGGGCGGAGACATGGAATAGACTGGTCCTGTGTCCACAGGAGGGATATCTTAGAAGCAGAGTCCCAGCCCCACACCAGGGTTCCAGTGCCAGGAAGATAAGCCCCCATAACTTCTGGCTCCAAAAACCAGTGGGGATTGAGTTGGTGAAAGAAACTGCTGGAGCCCCAAGCAGTTCCTCCTAAAGAACCCACACATGGACTCCTTACTCAGACTCACTCCTTCTGAACTCCAGCACTGGGGTGTAGCAGCTTGAAAGGCACCACTGGTAATACATGGAGGATGTGAAGTGTCTGGCATCAAGGTAAGAGCTGGGAGACAGCTCTCTCCCAGACAGAAAGGTGGGCAGAGGCCACTGTCCCTTTTCTGAGCCCTCCCCCAAGAGTCACAGAGCCAGCAGGCAGGTGCCATATTTGAGACTCCATCACCCTGGCTACTACTATTTGCTCTGTCTTGGGAGATTCCTTGAAACTCTGCCCCAACCAACTTTCCCCCACCAAAGCTGCATTTCCATATGAATGGCTGGTCTTGTATTTGTGCTTCACAACTTCTCAAATCCTATCAAATAAGCAACAGACAGTCTCAGTGAGCCCACAGCCCCTGTACCTCTTCCTAAGGGCCCCAGGCCTAGCACAAGCAGCAACCAGTCTAGATGCAAAGCTTGGCTTTCCCTGGGAATCTCCAGGTCCAGCTGATGTAGCAGCCATCTCACATTGCTTTATAGTTCAGGCAGGGTGAACGTGGGTAAAACACAGGTGGGGGCTGACCCTGGACTGCACCACACAGGAAATCCCAGAGCTTGTACACCGAGTAGACAGCTACAGATCACGTCAGAACACCACCACCGTACCCCCTACACAGCTGATCCTCCACGGGTGGCAGAAGGTGGTGGTCAGTGGTCACAGGCAGTCCTTGCAATTGATGTAAACCCCTCCCATTGATCTGCCAACAGCAATCAAGGCTCAACTCAAGAGGAGGGCGTACTCGGCCTAGATGAAGAGCTCACCTGGAATACTCAACTTGGGTGATCAGGGAGGCTGTGCCATTGGACCCTACAGGACACCTACTACATTAGGCCACGCTACCAAGACATGGAGTCATAGCAGCTCTACCTAATACATAGAGAGGCTGCCAAAATGAGGAGATAAAGAAACATGGCCCAAATGAAAGAGCAGATCAAAACTCCAGAAAAAGAACTAAACAAAATGGAGATAAGCAATTTATCAGATGCAGAGTTCAAAACACTGGTTGTAAGAATGCTCAAGGAACTCAGTGAGGACCCTAACAGCATAAAAAAGGTCCAGTCATAAAAACATACACTAATTGAAATAAAGAACAATTTACAGGGAAACATGAGTAGAGTGAATGAAGTTGAGAATCAAATCAATGATTTGGAACATAAGGAACCAAAAACAATCAATCAGAAAAACAAGAAGAAAAATGAAGCCAAAAAAACCAAGGATAGTGTAACCAGCTCCCTGGGACAATGTCAAGTCTTCCAACATTTGCATCATAGGGGTACCAGAAGGAGAAGAGAAAATACAAGAAATTGGAAATCTATTTGAAAAAATAATAAAAGGAAACTTCCCTAATTTGGTGAAGTCCTAACATGCAAGTCCAGGAAGCACAAAGAGTCCCAAACAAGATGGATGCAAAGAGACCCACACCAAGAACACATCATAATTAAAATGCCAAAGGTTAAAGATAAAGGGAGAACCTTAAAAGCAGCAAGAAAAAAACAATTACCTTCAAGGGAGTTCCCATAAGATTATTAGCTGATTTCTCAAAAGAAACTTTGCAGGCTAGAAGGGACTGGGAAGAAATATTCAAAGTCATGAAAAGCAGGGACCTACAACGAAGATGCTCTATCCAGCAAAGATATCATTTAGAATGGAAGGGCACATAAAGAGCTTCCCAGACAAGAGAAACCTAAAGGAATTTATCATCATCAAACCACTATTATATGAAATGTTAAAGGGACTTCCTTAAGAAAAAGATCAAAACTATGAACAATAATAAATGGCAATAAATACATATCTATCATCAATTGAATCTAAAAAACAAACTAAGCAAACAAGAACAACAGAGATAGAATCATAGATATGGAGAGGGTTTTGATAGTTGCCAGATGGGAGGAGATATGGGAGAATGGGTGAAGAGGTGAGGGGATTAAGAAGTACAAATAGGTAGTTACAGAATAGCCATGGAGATGTAAAGTACAGTGTAGGAAATGGGGAAGCCACAGAACTTATATGCATGACACATAGACATAAACAATGGTGGGGGATTACCTTAGGGAGTGAGGGGTGCTGGGTGGAGGGGGGCAAAGGGGGAAAAATTTGGACAACTCTAAATAGCATAATCAATAATATATAATTTTTAAAAGTGAGCAAAACTATGAAGTACAGAAGACAAAAAAAATTAACCACAGGATCTAGTATTTCCCAGGTAATCAACATCTAAGAAGATTGACTAATGTACATCTTTTTTTAAAAAAAACACAATGTTAGGCATGAAATAGAACTTAATGCCCATCTTTAAGTAACCAGTAGTCACCTAAGCCAGCACAAAAAAATGGGGACAGAAAGGGGTTGCGTGTATAAAAAGGCATAATTTCAATACTACAGTGTTGTCTATTAAATTAAAGTTGTAATAAAGGCGATTTCCTAAAAACAGAACAAACTTTCTCAATAGTAAGCACTAATGCAGCACTTACAGTAACCTAGATAATAATGTAGAACACACAACACATGGTTTGGAATGCCTCACTAAATAGTGAGAAGATAAACATATCTGGGAGGGCTGAGGTACTCTCAAAAATATTAATCGGATTTTAAGAGTAAATAAAGCAAGAGAGCAGGAGCCATAAGTTATGCCCTGGGTGAGTAATGGCTTCCAAAACACTTCAAGGAGCAGAGAAAGACTTTTGGCAATAGCTATAGAACTGGGATTTGATTTAAATATTTTACTTAAATTAATGGGATTTCATTTTACATTTACACTATCATTTACTTTATTATAACATACAAAGAGATGTCCCCTGCCCTCAAGGAATTTTGAATCCAACTGAAAAAAGAGAAAAATAATGAGAGAACAATTAAGTGGTAATTCATTAAGAAAAATTATGTTGGTTACAGCTAGCACCAAAAGGACAAAATTAATCCAAGAAACTGGCTAAGAATCATTTAAAAACTAACGTATGAGAAAATCTCACCTACTTTAAATATAGTTTAATTTTTAAATTACTAAAAATATTTAATCATGAAATCAAAGGCATCTTCATTCTTTAGGTGACAGTCATCTAATATTTTAGCTAGAGTAACTATTATCCAACAAATTAAAGCAATATTGAACGCTGCTATATTTTCTTTTTTTAAGATTTTATTTATTTATTTTTAGAGAGAGGGGAATGGAGAGAGAAGAGAAAGAGAGGAAGAGAAACATCAATGTGCGGCTGCCTCTTGCATGCCCCCAACTGGGGACCTGGCCTGCAACCCAGGCATGTGCCCTGACTGGAATCAAACTAGTGCCCCTTTGGTTTGCAGGCCAAGCTCAATCCAGGGAGCCACACCAACCAGGGCAATTTTCAATGGTTATAAGTAAGTAAAAAGAGAGATCAATGGAATAGAGTAAGATACACAATGGAACAGTTAAGTTTTTCAATCAGATTCACTTGTTTGACAAATAATGCTCAAAAACTCTCATAAGTCAGGTATTGTTCTAGGAACCAGGGACAAAGAACTAAATAAGCCACATGAAAACCCGCCTCTATAAAAGGCTTACAATCTAGTACAGGAGTCTCTGGCTAGAGTGGATGAATGGATGCACAAGCAGATGGACAGACAGATATCAGGTAGTGATAAATTCTTTAATGAAAAAGAATGCAGAAAAGGAAAAGACTTTCAGACCTCAGAAAGTGTAGGAAAGAGATGAATAAAGAACAAGTAAAGAGTAAATCCATTTTTACGACAGGGTCTTATGGAAAAGACAATAGCAGCAGAACATGGGATACTTATCAACAACTGTGAAGGCACGGGATTTGAAGAACCTGAATATTGTTTCATTATTACTCTTACTAAGACTTTGTGACATAGTTTACAGATGTAAGGAAAGCTGAGGGGACATCTTATATATTCAGTTATATTTAGTTTCACTTCCTTAGATTTTTGAATATAGAGATATACTACAAATACTACATATAGAAGGTCATTCAAGTATCTACATAATGGAGTAAATTAGAATGGCAAGGAATACAGGGAGACTTATCAAATGAACATGGGATAAAGAGGTTCAAATCCAGGTGAAGGTTATAGAATGTAAGAACGGTGGATCTAATGATAGCAGAGAAACAATTAGTGGGACTATGTGATGAGAAACATGGAGAACAAAGGGGATAGAGAAACTGAATGTAAAATTAAAAGGTTCAAGATTCTGACTTTTAAATGATTGAAATGACTGTGTAAGGAGACCAAAGCCTCTAAACCACTTCCTTGCCATTGGATTTTCTTTTCCTAGTTGTCAATTTGATTCCTTTATGTGCTTTTTTAAATCAATAATATTTAGCATTAAGTAGTCATTTCAAATTTGACTGCTCAACTAAAAACTTATTACCTTAATGTTCTCCTTCTATTCTGTTCTGGCATAAGTAATTAGGAAAGGGTATTTCTGTTATGGTTTCTTTTCATGCACATGGAAATTCTTACACTATTTTTTGGTGTTTTAGTGAAAGAGTTATGTGGATTTTAGAAGCAACAGGACATAAAACTTGGGTTAACAGCAGATGCTAGATGGTCAGCAATTTTTTAAAGGTTAGAGCTTTACTAAGATTTCTTTTTAAACCATATTAAGAAGAAGAAAAACAAAACTAATATAAAATATTTCAAGGTTAATGGTATTCTCCAAAACCGTATAGAATGTTCTTGACAACTATAGTAGTTATATCCTGAACGTGTAAATTTAGTTCATAATCTAGCAGGAAACCCAGGGGACCTGCAGAGCGACTCTGACAAAAGGAAGGCAGCACTGTGCAGCAGCCACAGAAGCGCAGTCCTGTGAGTAGAGAGGTAGTGCGGTACCAATGAGCACTGGACTGGGACCAGGGACCAGGTGCATTTCACTAGCTTTTTAGTTGAAGAACCTTTTCCAGTCTCAGTTCTCTATATTTATAAAACAAGATGGTGATAGTAGGCCCATCTACCTTACAGATTATTTTGAGAATAAGGTAAGATAATGTATGTAAAAATGCTTGGGAACTGTCAGGCAGTATTCAAACTTAAGGTAACAATATATTCTGTTTCTGAGACAGTCGCAAGAGAACACCCAGACAGGGCTGAGGGTTTATTTAGCCACACATCAGGGGAAAACTTGTGTTGTCAGCAATTCCTGATAAGTTTAAGTTCTTATCACTTAGTCTCTTACAGCAAAGAAACAATTTTTTAAATAAATGATATAGATCTGAAGTTAAAAGAACAAAGAAAAAAAGTAAAGGAAATGAGGAAGCATATAATCTCAAGAAACCATCTACATCAATACTTAGGGAAATCAACATCTTAAAAGATTGTAAAAACCGAGTTTCCTTTTTCAGTAAGTTAAGCCAATATATTAAAGTACTGCTGGTAAATGATAAAAAACTATCCACACCTATAACTCATTTTGTAAAATCAAATGCATAAAAATTAACTGACTTTATAAAAGAGTAATAACTGCATCAATTTGCCCGACTCCCAGTTATATTCACTCCTAGTAAAATACTTAACTGATTAAGGAACAAGACAAAAAGGTCGCTGTAACATAAAAAAAGAGGCATCTGGGCAAATACATGAATTGCAAAGAACATGGATTTTACCTCTTAATAAGAACTAAATTCAAAATCTACTCCCAGTTACTGGTACTCCCCAAGATGCGAATTTATTAAAATAAGTTCAGTACTCAAAAAAGCTGAAAAATGAAAGAATCTCTTGTGCTTCACTAGTCTATGAAATACGTAGAGGCAAGATTCAAACTGGATCAACACAAACTAGTAACTTTCGCAATGTAACGCTATATGCACTGGCAAATACAATACTACATGCATTCAAGTGGAAAAGAATAACAAGTCCATTACCAATTGCACTGGCACTCCAAATGCCAAGGCACTGAAGCTCTGAGTTCAAGGTTTCTAGGGTTCACAAAGGAGATCATGCCAGAATCATGAACAGAAAGTAGGTTCCTTAACCTCAGAAAAACCGTCCTCTGGATTCACCAACTGTAAGTTATCAAGAATGTTCCATCTTTAATATTTGTAATCTGCTGTCCTTTTCTTTCAAATAATCAATATTCCTAAAATCTCTTAGATGAGAAAGATATAAAGCAAATAACATCCACCATGAAGGAGAATAATGCTAACAACTTGTTTCTCAAGTTGTATAAAAGGACTTTTTAGCATTGTATTTCTTCCACATCAAGCACATTAAAAGTTATATGTAGCGCATTAATTAATACCTGTGCTCCTGATACAGGGCCAAAGGGGTTTGGTGGTCTCATGACAGGTTGGCTGTATATTAAGGTTGGTTGTGTCATTACAGGTACACTTCCCATTTGAGGAGGCTAAAAAATAGAAAAATATCAAGTTAAAAATGTTGATTAACATCTCCTTTATTATAAATAAATAAATAAAAAGGATGACAGGGAGCAAAACTACTACTACTTTTGCTTTAACTCCAAGGGACGAGTCCTATAAATGCAAATAACACTGACAGCTACAAATTTTTTAAGAGTATTTATTTTGGTATGGGAAGTCTTTTAATGTGCCTATTTTTAAAGTCTGTATAAAAACTTAGGTTTTTCCATACAATGAGTTGTAAATTTTAGACCTTACTACAGTACAGCAGACAAAATAATTTAGACTAAAATTTTTCAAATTTGCCAACTTTAGACACAGGGAAACTTAAAACTGTAAAATGACTAAGACATTTCAAAGTAAACTTCCTTTCTATATCAAATCAAGTTCTTATGCCATTGTGAAAGTGATCACAAGCGAACACAGCTGATTCTTGGAAGAGGTTTACTCTCTAGTTCTTGCATTTTATTTTAGACATTTTTAGGGAGAATCAAGACGATGCTTAAATTTATACACAAAGAGGTTAATTCATTATTGACTAACTGAAAACAGAATCTCAACTGACCATCTCTTGCTTTAAAAATCACCAACTCCGTGGTATAAAATTAACATAATCAGTGACAAGAGCACACATAGACCACTACATAATTTTGGTTAAAATGCAATATAAAATCTTATCTTTCTATAGTTTCTATTTAACCTTTCAAGTAGACTCTTATTTGTAGAGAGAACTTCACTAACTTGACTGCCCAAGTTTTTGTATAGACTCCTTTCTTATGTAATGACCATCAACCAAAAGTTGTGAAACTTCTTCACATATAGGAAAAGAGCTACTTCCATAAGATGTAAATGAACACGTAGCACAGGAACCACCGTAGCAATAGGAAGGGATGTAGAGCTGCCTCCTATCAGCAAGGGTTCCTCCAACATTTACAGGGGGTTGAAACTACTACTTCCATTTCTTATCTACGTGAGTCTAGAGAGAGAGAGTTAGGAGAATAAGAGCTATCTAGAATGTGCATTGTGGCCAGCTTAAAGGGCAGTTTGTACTGTATCAACCACTGTCATAGGAAAATTTCTCTGGCCTTTACTAGACTAAATTTACCTCTACACAACTCAAAAACTTAATTATTCCCTCTCCTACAATATTAAGGCTATAAGACCTCAAAGGTATTAATATAAGGTCACAACAACAAAGCCTTGGAGTTAATACTAATGTCTGAGTTTGTAATGAAGTATAAAATGCTAGCAAAGTTATGACAGAAAAAACAAGCCAAGCAATACTGCGAACATTAGTAATGTTATCAGTTGTATGGCTATTCTAGAAATACTTATGAAACCAAAGAATGCTGTGGCACACACAAGGTTCTGCGTCAGGCACAAAGGATACGGGTGGCAGGAAGTTCCTCTTGCAGTTAAGTGCGTAATGAGAGCATGTTCAATATGAATCAACCTATTTTCAAAAAGCTGTGTAGAGAAAAATACTTACAATTCCATACCCTATCATGCCTGTTGGTGTAGTAGCAGGATAGGCCATTACTGGGGGTGCCTGAAATAGTGAAAGAAAAAATAAACAAGCAAGTATAACTTCTGTATGTCAACTGAGTTTAAGGAATTAATAGCTGTAGTTCCACTAAAAGAATTGCTAAGACAGCTGTGATTAAATGTGATACTTGTGATCATTAATAACTGTGTCAATTTGTCAACTATAATAAAAAGTGTCAGTGCTCAATGAAAAAAGGTGTCCTGCAATTAGCAAAAAAGCAGAATGATTAGAAGCAAAAAATACCCTTTAACTTAGATACTTCTGATCTAAGATTTCAATGAGTTTTTACAGCTTTAAAAATCTTCAGATTTTAAACAATATTCATAACTCCAAATTTTAAAGTCTATTACCATCATTAAAAAATGGTTACCCAGAAAAATTAGTATTACTGAATGTTTTTCTAGGCATTTAAGTTTTTAAGCAAAGAAAAATAAAATTAAAGATCCCAAATCAATTAATAAACTGATCTTCCAAAAAAGTTAATTTCTAAGGACCTCATGTACTTTTTTCAAAGAAACCCAGAGATGTCAAACCACTACTAAGTATGACTATTTCTATAGAACATATGGTTCTTACAGAGTATGTATATTAGCATTCCTTCTTATTTATCCCATAAATGATTTAAACTATCTTCTGCAAAGCAGCAAACTGAAAGAGCAACACATTTTTAAGTCTGTGCTTTAATGCTGAAAAGAGCCACCTACCACTAAGATGTTTAAGTTCCCCTCCTCCTACTTTAACTAATGCTCTATAAATACAAATTTTAGATATATTTGCTGTCTTAACAACATTCCCTGTCTGTGTTACTTTATAATGAAAACTAACACTGAACACAGGTGAAAGACCAATAACACTGCTTGAATATTAAAAAAAAAAACAAAAACCTGAAAATATATGGCAATTTGAACATACACATGGAGAAGGTAAATAAAGCAAAACTAAAGAGAATAGTTAAAAGTTTAGTATTTGGGTGAGCATGTAGGATTTATTGGTCTCTCCCTACTTAAAAATCGAGAGCTGCAAGAGCAGCAAACACACTGCCAAGTACAGCAGAAGCCTGTAAGATGTCATGCAGTTGTTATTTTCAACATTACCACAATCAACATTTCCCTTCATTCAGAAGTCATCAAGTGCATAGTGGCAGCACAGATACACACACAGACACCCAGCCATCTGGCAGCAAATGGCAGAATATTAAGCAAGAAAAAAAATTTATATTTCCCATGCCATCATCAGAATCAATTCTGCAACACACCCATGAAAATCAGTAGATGCTTGGAAGAATTTTGGCACATTGAAAATCTGAATGTGAAAACAAGTAATAGCTGAAAGGTTATGAGATTCTGCTATAGCAGTGGTTAATAGCATGCCAATTTATTGCAAAAAGGCTAGTTTTTGGTCACTTACGTATTGTGGAAAATGCATGCCATTCTGTTTTTCCCAGGGAGAACAATTACATAATGCAATAACACTGGATTAGAACAAGTACTTACACAACAGAAAATACACAGAGAGCATTTTAGTTCACATGTACATTGACAAACTACCTAAAATCCCCTGTATTTCCAGTATCTAATGTAAGAACATCTATACTAAAACACTATCAAGGTTGACAAGGAAAACTTAAGTCTTCGGCATTATCCCCTTGCATAAATAATAATTTATTGATTACAAGTGTCATTAAAACATAAAATCTATTAGTCATGTCAATGGTATAAAATTCAGTGCATCCCATCAACAAGGCTGCATCATATAACATCTACCACAGGAAAAAAAGCAAGCATAATTAAAAGAATCTGTAGTATTAACATCATTATACATTTTAATAAAATACCAAAGACTTTGTTTTAAATTTTAAAAAGATTTAAAAACCTTGACAGTGTTTAAGGATTAATAAAAAGGTTAGAAATGTAAAGAAATGTCATAAGCAGCAGTTTACCTAAGTAGTGAATTATATCACCAGCCCTAAATGTTAGTCATTAAAAAGAAATTCTATAAAACACATACACACAAATATTTTAACAAAATCTTAAGAGATGATACACATCACCATATATAACACAGCACCATAAATATTGTTCATTAACTTACATACGAATTCTAAATGGTTAGATGCCTATTATATTCTAGTAGTTTATCTTTACTAGCTACAAACTCCTAATATTTCATATAGATTAATACTAATAACTCAATATAAAATAAGAAGATATTCATTGTATCTTTCTCATATATTATTAATGTATAATTCACACCTGAGGCTATAAAACCTACAAACCTAACCCTCCTGCCATTCCCTAGTCAGTGAAGTATGTCTAGTTGCTTTGCACTTGGGGAAAAGTCATAGAACTTCATCCTTATAACTCAAACACCTCCAAGAGTGCATTGTTTATAGACTAAAGATAGTGCCTGTGTGTAGAAAGCTAACCTATTTAAATGCAAGATTTTATTATTCGTGATGGTAGTAACCACCATCAGTGAAAAGTTACTGCCTTAAAAAGGTGGCCAAATCAATATTATTTTCTATTTATGAAGACTGAAGATAACACAACTCTTTAGATGATGTCTCACAAAATTTTAACAGCGTGCTATTTTATAATTAACCTAAGTAAAACAGGGCAACGCCCTAGAAGGTATTTAATGAGTAACTCTAACAAGGATAATGGGGGTCTCTAACAACAACAAGAAGGCTACAGTGTGTAGCTTGTGTTGTTAAAATGCTGCCATTAGCACACTGTTACAAGAAAACATGTTTCAAATTCTTCCACAAGAAGAAACTGGTTTTCTCTAACCCAGGAACTTACTGGGGATGGTAAAACTGCAGCTGGCCAAGGACAAGAGTACAGTCAGAAAGCTTCACTGGAATAATTACGACTTTGAGTAATTAAAAACAGTTAATAGAACTCGTTCAGTACTAACTGCTAATTATTTAGCATATACAATTAATCTCCATTCTTCATAGGATCTGTATTTGCAAATTTACCCACACGCTAAATTTATTTGTAATCAGAAAATCAAGGCTTGTAATGCTTTTTGAGGTTATTTATGGACATGAGTAGAGTGGTGAACAATTTGTCTCCCTGCGCATTTGTTCCCAGCTTAAGCCGAACAAGGTAAGGCTCTGCATTGTTTCAGGTATAACAGGAAGATGACCCGAGGACGGAGAAGGGAGGGAACAGTAAGTACCAAGAAGCAAGAAGATCAGGCTCTGAGGCCACTAGACAAAACTAGAATCTCAACTCTGGCACTGTTACTGGGGCGGCCTCAGACAAGCCACTTTAACACTTCTAAACCTCACTTTCTCTTTTGTAAAATAAAAAATATATAATTTACCAGAATAAGATTTTTAAAAATTTATGATTAAAATCTAAGTAAGATATGTGTGTGTGCACATACATGTTTATACCCCCACACAGCTGATTTTACTATGGCACTGAATTGGTTAAGCACTGAACCACTGCTGGGGGAAATTCGTGTTGTGAACCTAGCAATGGTTCAATGTTTGGTGACTTTAAGAACATAAGTGCAGCAAATGAAGAGAATCAACTCTATAAATTACATGACAATATTAATAAAAGTCAAACAAACAGTTTCTTTACCAATGGTGAGATTAAAAAAAAAGTTAAAGATGATTTTTTTCTAGAAAAATGAATAATAAATTTGAAACTAGTGGCAGAGAGTAGTGATTAAGAGCATATGGCTACCTGGGTTCTAAAAATCCATCGTATTTCTTAAGAATTCTGTAATCCTGAACATAAGTACTTAAATTTGTCCCTCCATATCCTCATCTGTAAAATGGGAACAATAATAGTTGCTACCATTTAAGGTTAATTTGAGGATTATATAAAATAAGACCACAAATTATTTAATAAAACCACATATCATTTATTAGAATATGCCTGACACACATAACCTTTAAACAAATGGTAACTATGAAAATGTACCGGTAAATAATTAACTAAGCCTCCTTAAAAGAAATATAAATTCCTTCTATTTCTAAAACTCAGTAACAATCTTTCCATTTATGCCTATCACTTTAAAAACATTTTTACATTATACGTTTACCTAAATTATTCATGTCAGTATATCATGAGCTCTTTTGACTCACCATTGTTGCAGCATTCCAAGCAGTTGTTGGTGCAACTTTTGGTTGCCAGTTAGATCCCCCAGTTAGCTTCTTTTCACCTGGCTGACTCCAATTTACATCACTTTAAATAAATATAAGTGAGCATATTACATGTCTGTTATTATGAAGCTTTTTTACTATATATTTAGACTGAACAGAGCAGTTAAGATGCAGATAACATCTCTAAACACACTTTCGAGGTGAAAGTCAAATCCACCTCTAAGTGGCACATGGGAAAGAATACAAATAAAAACTCACTTCTTAGTGGTTCCATTTCCAATGCCAAGATCTAGGACATGAAAAAAAGAAAGTAGTTAAAAACCAGATTCTTTTTTAATAAAACAACATATTTCGAAGAAAAGTAAAAGATCTAAAGAATACTTACTGCCCACAAGGTTGGCTAAGGACGAATCCAAGTCATCAGATACTAACTTATTAGGTGGGAGTTTGGCAGCAGGAAGACTCTGGTTCTGAGAGGCCACTGTTGGTTTGAGGAGTCCACCTAGTTCATCAAAGCCTTAAAGTTACAAACAGATGAAATAGGACTTGTAAGGAAGTTTATGGTGCTACAGCTTTCTAAAGGAGGTCTCTGCCTTTTCTCCTTTTTTGTTTACTAAAAAAGTCCTCCAAAAATCGGTAGTAAACATGAAAAAGAAGAAATTCACCATTTAAGTGAGCTGGCTGAGAAGGCTGTATTTGCTTTGACAGAAATAATTTGTCTTATCTCATGATAAAACTACATAAAGGTTAAAGGGGATGAAGAAAAGAGCACTCAAGTGAACTATTCTTATTTCAAAGTTGTAAAAGAGAAAGGAATGAAATGCAATTCACCCCCTTATTGGACAACATTTTCTTAAGACTCTCATACCTGAAACAATACAGGCAATCAATCAATCAATCAATCAATCAATCAATCTCTGGAAACTTTGAGAAAAGTTTCTATTAAGAAATAATATTTTATTGATCTTTTTATACTCTTCAAAGTGGAGAATGCAA
Organism: Furipterus horrens; assembly: GCF_987537825.1. Lineage (NCBI taxonomy): Eukaryota > Metazoa > Chordata > Mammalia > Chiroptera > Furipteridae > Furipterus > Furipterus horrens. The sequence continues at coordinate 59,852,845 of NW_028327172.1, read as the reverse complement.
GGTATATATAAAATAGTATATTAGAAGCAAGTCAAAATGAACCATCAGATAATCTCTTTGGTTCTGTCTAAAACCAGCTAAACTAAATTATATCTTAGAAACTGCTAAATTATGTTCCAATTGCATAAAACCATCTAGTAAACTAGGACACTGCTTAGAAATAAATAAGATAAAATCCCTTATGATTCTCTACTAAAGGGTAGAAGGTAAAATAATCTGATCAAACCAACACCTAAAGGACTAAACAACCTAATCTAGGGAATACCAGAGAATCTGAAAGTCATTAAAAATGGTGGTTTACAAAATAAATACTTGGTCTCTATTTTCTTTACCCCTTTTCTCAGCAAGATAAACACAAAAGGAAAAAGTCAAATGCATCAAAATATATAATTACAACCCCACTAGTGTACAGAAAAAAATGCTCAGTCCATACATATTCTGTAACAGCTCGCTTCTTACTTTTTGAATGACTAATTGTACATTATAAAATTAAGAGTATCTCAATATATTTCTTTAAATGGCTTGAATTTAAGTACTAACCAAAATCAAAGGTCATCCCATGGTAAGAAGAGAATTTTGAATTTCATAGGAACGCTTCATTTTTATAAACTTTTAGAAAACAAGATGTTAAATGGAAATAATTAAGTAGGAAGTTGGCTCTACAATTTATAAAGTTCTTCTAAGACAAATGAATAAGCACACTCTAGTAAGAATTATCCTCAAAACGATACAAAGCCCTTATACTCATACTGTGATATTTAATATATTCTAGCTATTTATACATGGACTACACAAGTCAAAGTATGACAGGTTATATTTTCCTGGTTTTCAAAAAGTCAATTTCCTTTCAGTAAAAATTGTAGCGAGTAAAAGGCCCAACAATGTATACACAACCACTATCAATTAGCACTACAATTTGAGCAAAACCTTTTTCCCCTCTCTTATTTAGCTCTGGGAGAAACAAGATCTTCCTAGAGTCAAAATGCTACTAAGAAAGATTAACAGTTAATCGTCCCTTGATGTTCTCATCTAGTGGTTGGAAAAAGAGGGATAACTTCTTTGGCTACTGCAATTTATTTATACGTGTTAAGAGGAGTATTACCTGTCCTTACACAAAATCTAAATTAGAACATTACAGTAACGTTAAGAATATTTTCTTACCCCCAGAATCTATAATAACATTGGTAGATTTATTTCCAAACACAGATTCAAAGTCAACATTAAGGCCAGCTGAAGGATGTGGCTGTGCAACTGGAGAAGGAGTGAATCCTAAGAAAAAACAAAATGCAAAATGCTCAATTCTTTAATAAGTCTGCATTTATATCTTCCATGATAACAGAATAGAAAAAGCAATACATTCCCACAAAAACAAGGCCAACCCTCCAAGCAAAATGTTTCCTACACCATTACATCTTTTTGTGGTGATTACACAATCTGTAACAAAAGTCCCACTGACAAAGAAAACAGAAGAGCAAATGAAGTTGAACTACTAGTATGTTTTGTTGCAGGAAAAAAAAAAAAATCCTTGCTTATTTTCTACCTTAATGTTGTATGTTGATGATCTTAAAAAAAACAAAAACAAAAACTAAACATCTAAAATATACACAAAGTGATGGTTTATTTGGGAATGATATAAGTAGTCTATGTTGCTTTAAAAATAAGCGAATCCATTTAATATCTCCATGTCTTTTTCCTTCTACCAATTCACCTTCCATATTTCTCTCTTTCCTTCCTTCAATGATTAATAAAAAGTTATATGGTTATATTCATTTCAGAAAAGACAGGATTCTAAAACTTACAACCCACTAGTCCTTACATTCCCTTGTGTCATAGTGCTTTTCAAATATCAAAACCCGCCCCCTGACCCCAAAACACCAGACCATTTTCAACTCTTCTAACTTTAACTTACTATTTCCAACAGTAGGGTTAACAAATATACAATCAGGCATGCTAATTTACCTAAATCTAGTCTAAATTACCAGAACATAAATAGGAAATCTTATTTTTTCTTGTGTTTTATACTGATGCTAGTGGTATTAAGTCAACAAACACCCAGCTCATGCCTCTGAAACCAGACTACACTGAGGTAACAAATGTAAGGTCTTCAATTGTGTAAGGTTGAAATCATTTAAAATTATAAAGACTCTCACATGGCTTGAGGAGTTTTCAAATCACTTAGTACATATCCAAATACAGACTAGTCTAGAAAAGGTCACAAAGAAGCAATTCTTTTACTTGTTAGAGGCTGTAATAAATGGCTCCTAAGTTTTTTCCCATCTCTAAATGCTATAAACCCAGAAAGGAAGGAAGGAAAGAAGGAGAAAGGAGAGAAGAGAAGAGGGAAAGAAAGGAAAAAGCAAAAAGGAAAGAAGAAAGGAAGGAAATCTGATATTAGAAGATTAGTAACTGTATCATTAAGGGAGAAATTCAACTTTTGAGTCCTAAACATAGGCTAACTTTCAAATTTCTGCTGAAGGACTTTTAGACTGTCAGAATCTCACTTTGAATTCCTAATGTACACAAAACCAAGATATAACGAGTATAATATAATGTTAAACCAAGAAGACTAGTCCTAAAAAAACAAAAAACAAAAACAAAAAAAACCCAACAGTAAAAAGTAGGACAAGATTTGGTGAGAAATCCAAAAAGGTCCTCAAAGACAAGGGCCAGAAAGCAATGACTTACTATTAACAATGACTCACAATCTAGTACACATCAATAACACTACTTTAAAAGTAGCATTTTATATCATAGCATGAATATTCTGTATGGCACAAATTTTTAAGAATGTACAAATTTGATCTTATTTCCTTAAGTACTTAACCCTTAAAATATTCTTTACAATGTCAGCATAAATACTATCAGAATATAAAATAATTTACTATATAAATCTGACCATTCATCAAAAAGGTCCTAATATCTATTTTACAGACTTAACAATTTAGCAGCATTTTAAACTGCACAAGCCGTTTAAGAATTATACCATGGGTTTACTGGTTCTTCTTACAAAAAATAATCAATGTATCTACTCAAGAAAAACAAAAATCTACCATGCCTAATTATGTGTCCATGCTATCATTACAGTGTAAAAAGTATACACGTTTTTTAAATCATTAGGAAACTGCATCTTGGCTATGATGTCACTAAGCATTAAAAGATACATGGAACAATAATTTATAACTAGGACAGTAAATATATCAAATTCCTATTTTCTCCTATTTTGTCCCAGCTTTTTAGAATTTGGTTGATAATCAGAGATTAACCTATATTTTATAGTAACACAAGAACAACTTTATTACGTTCTGTGAAGAGAGGAGCCATCTTCTGAGGCTCCCAGGAGTATCAATCTGTGAAATTACATTATCACCTAAAAGTATAAAAGTTTTGAAAATATACAAATTCAGAGCTAGTAACTCAAATTTAAAAAGCCTTTACATAGACAAAGAAAACATGTAAACATAAAATTTTAAATGAATTGTAACAGCTGATTCACTACCATGGAAGCAAGCAGCATATTTTCAAAGTAACAGTTTAAATAATTAATAAATGCTGGTAACTAACACACACACACACACACACCAGCTGGAAACACAGATACACCAGCTGGACACACACACACACACACACCAGCTCACACCAGATGGAGACACACACACACACCAGTTCACACCAGCTGGACACACACACACACCAGCTCACACCAGCTGGACACACACACATTAACACACACACACCAGTTCACACCAGCTGGACACACACACACACACAGCTGGATTTCAAAGTTTTACTGTTATTGCATTGGCCCAGAATATATTTGGAAAGACACAGATGAATTCAAATTGGCCATTCCTCTCTGGAAACCGCATACCATTTCTACGCCCTTTGCATAGTGCTGAAAAAGCATGTTTCTGTGCAGTAGAATCTCTGTAACACCCACACAACTTCTTGGGTCAAAGTTATCTACTGTTCTATCATTACACCTATCCAAAGAGCTTTAAATTCCATAAGCATAATATTAAAATGTTATCAATTTTTCTGAGATTTTTGAGTATAATTTAAAGTAACTGAAAGATGACGGGTATCCATTCACAACATAATAACATGTTTAATCAAGGAAACAAAATTCAGCAAAAATTGATCTGTTACTTAAAAGCAAGTATTTTTTTTCTTACAAATCTTAAAAAATTCATTTTAAGAAAAACCGTTAAAAAATTATTTTTGCATTAATTGATAAATGTTAAGAGATAACATTACCTACCTCCAAATAAATCAGCTAGAGTAGAAGGGTCCTGGCACATAAGCTTGAGTACCAGAAAAAGAATCTAACAAGGTGCCTTGGTGTGGAGGGGTACATGGATACCAACACTATAAAAAGCTTGTGCTCAGACTCTTCTTCCTGGAGGGGCCGGTACAGAAGGCAGACCCTTCCAAGACTTCCTGGGGGTATCTTCCTCTCTCTATTTAACTGCACTGAGGGAGAACCCAGGTCAGGGGTGGATGAGGAGCACCTTGGTTCACAGGATGCTGTTTGCTTTAGGGGTACCCATGCACTTACCCTCACCTGAAATCAGTGTTATTTAATCTGCTTAAACTTCTTCAGAAATAAAGTGAAAATAATTCTGGGGAAAAAAAATTTGACAAGGCACATGGTAGGTTGGACATGGGGTTTGGGGGAGAGGGTGCGTGGAGCATAGTTAAAAGTAGAATGGAGTAATTAAAAACAAAAATCCAGGGGAGTCCAGGTACTTGGCATTTTTCAAATGAAAACTTACTAAAAAGAGCACTTAAGGCTCCATTATGAGTACTATATTTAAAATATACGTATTATACTTACAACAAATTTTTAAAAATAACCAACACTGCGTTTAGATAAAAAATATGAAGCAGTTGACTTTTTAGCTAATATTAATCTGTCTTCTTATGCCTTCTTTTACAGATGAGGAAGCACATCTATGCAAGGTTGCAGGCATGGCATAGCTGGGACTACCACCAACTCCCCTTGACTTAAACATAATTCAGTGTTCTTGTAACTTTAATGAGGACAAGCTTAGTACCTAGTACACCGAACATCATATCGTGAAATCGGTGTGCTCTTCTAGAGGGCCTGGTGGGTGTCTACATAGCTATTCTCTGATTTTTATGGGTTGTTCTTAATCCTACAGAGTGGCTGGCAAACGATAGGCTGCGGCCTATTTTGACAAGCCCATGTGAGCTAAAAATGGTTTTTACCTTTTAAAAGGGTTGTTAAAATTAAAGAAAGGAAAGAAAATAAAACAAAAGGAAAGACAAAAGTACTCAATCAAGATTTTATGTATCCTGTAAACACTAAAGTATTTACTATCTGGCTCTTTACACAAAATGTTTGCTGACAGCTGTTCTAGAACAGATCTAACCAGTAGAACTTTCTAAGAACAGAAATGTTCTATAAATCTCTCCTGTACAATATGGTAGTGGCTAGTTATATGTGCCATTGAGCAATGAAAAATATGGCTAGTACAATTTAGGAAGTAAAATTTAAATTTTATTTAACATTTAGTTTTAATTAATTAAAGTTTAAATGACAATATGTGATCAGTGGCTAATTGGGCAATGCAGTTCTAGGAATGGCTCATCTTGGGTGGCCCTTTCATGCTATTACTACTCTGAGTAAGAAATTGTTGGAATTTTTATCACATAATTTCTCAGAAACTTTTGACTTGGGTTGAAAGACTTATTAAAGCCTCTTCTAGGGCAGGCATCAGCAAACTACAGCTGCATGTCTTTAAAAAGTGTTGGAACATAGCCAAGTTCATATGTTTATGTATTTCTATGGCTGCTTTCAGGATATAATGTCAAAGTTGAGTAGCTTAGACAGAGACTGTGTGGCTCACAAGCCAAAAATATTTGCAATCTGACCTTTTAAGAATAAGTTTGCTGACCCCTGTTCTAGACAAATGCCTACTGATTTACATTTGAGTGATTTTTAGTTTCCCCTTCTGTACTAATTTTCATTAAAAAATGAGTGATTAACAAGTTTTTTCTCCCTATTGACAAGAGGTAGCACATGTAGGTTCTTTTAGTTATACTTTATACTTTCATTTGTGCCATTTACTTTCAGAAAGAGAATATAAAGACTTAAAGTCTGTACTTCCCTTAGTGAAAGAACACTGCAGAGCAAAGCTACAAGTCTCCTGCTTAAGGCTTTGCTCCCAATAGCGCGGTTACCTTGGTAAATTTAACTTTTCTGGGACTCAGGTGATTCATCCATAAAATGGTAATAATATTCTCTTATCAGTATTAGAGTTCAGCAGAAGATCTTTGAAAACTCTAAATCACCAATTTTATTATTTTGATTTTCAAATACACCTGCTCACTTTTCAGTATATGGCCATCAACTTTACTAATCTGCTTTGCTTTCTGGTCTTCCTCGTCTCATAGGCCTTAAACTTAAGAAATATTAGGGAAATGACATTTCTAGTATATATATCCCTCTTGTAACAAACTTTCCTTGAAGAGCCAAAACAATGATTGACTAACTCTCTAACAATGGCTTTTATTTTATTTATTTTTATTCTGCTTCTGTTTGAATGTAAAATAGCCAGGGCCTTAAGCTTAGCTTAAAGCTGCTACTCTCCATTCTGTTCCTCTTCAGTGCGCATAGGTGACAGCCTGAAGCCCATGCACTGCTCTAACCTAAAATAGGAAATGACATAATGGCCCAAAGTGAAGACACATCTGTTTCGTATCTCCAAATTAAGGAAACTGGATAAAAAGACACAAGCAGCTATATTTACTAAACATATACTGTTTCACATATAGTAAATATAAAGAAAATATAAGCTTGTAAGAAACTAAAAAAAAAAAAAAAACCTCCAAGGATAACTCAAGTAACCTCTCATTATCAAGCAAACAGGTACTTCATTTCACAAATTTTCTAAAAAATAACAAAATGTGAAATTTAGTTCCCACCACTTTTTATATAATTTTTAACCCTCTGAGTGCCAACACTGCTGTGAGAGACACTGACAAATTTTCCCAAAAGTGCCAGCATCACTCCCAGCAACTCCTTTTTCAATGGCTATCAATGTAAATAACAATGGAATAAGTCATACTTTATGTTTTGTTTTTTTGTACCTCAGGTTATATATTGATATAACTTTTTCTCATGTTGATCCAAATTTCAAATTTTTACACTTGTTCAAATACTGACGTATTAATGTTTTTATAGACATTTTTCATAAACCCTGCATTTCTCAGCAAAATAGCCTGGCATTTTTCACATGAATTTAGCAATTACGCATGGCACTCAAAGGGTTAATGTATTACAATGACATAAAGGAATTACTGCAATCAATAATCACACATCGGAGATATCAGACTTGTTATAAATAACTAGAGCGCCTGTCTTGGAACATTCTCAAAACTCCAACTATTGCTTTCTTAGTCACCTCCCCTTCCTCCCTCTCTTTCAGATATATCTAATAGAATATTCAGTGTGGCCACATGATCTATATCTCGTGTTACATAGATGACTTTCTGCACGGTGATTTAATCAAAGATTTAAATTGTGTCACCTTAAGCTATTTTGCTGATTTGTATAAAAGCTGCTTCACCATCTTTTAAGTGAGGTTTAGCATCTTTTTAGCAGGATTCAATAACACTTCCATTTCATATATACTTAAAAAATTACTTCTTGAATAATTATGGTGTGAAATGTACTGCAATGAAAGGTTATTCAGTCAAGTTGTTTTACAGTCTCTACTTTTAGTTTATCTCAAGGTTAAGAATGAAGTAAGACTCAAGACAGAGACAGAAGATATGCATGGATTTTAGACAATCTAAAACTGTACTAGTCACAATTCAAAATGGAAAAAAGAAGATTGAGAGCTACTAATAGAACCACCCTGAATATAACCACCCTCTCTCACAAATACAGAGGAAAAATATAAGCACACATAAAAATGTATGTAAGTTTAAGAGATGTTATTCTTGAACCAACTCTCCCCATAATCAACTCTGGGAACTAATAAACAGGATGCAGCATGTGATGCTAGACAGCTTGAGTACTGATTGCAATATAATATGATAGAGAACAAAACACTAAAAAAAAAAAAAAAAAAAGAAAGAAAGTCCAACTTCAAAGGAAATTTTCTTTCCTAAAAACTTGCATTAAAATTAGGGCTATTAGTATCAATTTAAAAACCTCACTACATTATTGCTATCTAGTTATTTTAAAACTTGATATTAAAATCCAAAGTAATTATTTCAGTGCTTTAAAAAATATGAATGGTTATGTAAAAAAAAAAAAAAAAAAAAAAAAATCCTTAGGCAGTATAAACATTAAGTGGAAAGAAAGGTTAAATGGTACTTTACCAACAAACATTTCATGAGTAGGTGTCCTAGTAGTAAAAGTGGATACATCTGAAGAAATGGGAAGGTGAACATCACCACTACTTTTTGTGAGGAAAGGATTTAAGCTTGGAATGGCATCATCAACCGCATCTACAGTAGCAGAGAAAGGATCTGTGTAGTCCAATGCATTACAGCAAAATGAAGAAAGGAGGTAAATTAATTAGTATTGTGATTAGTCAAAAGATGCAAAGTGAAAAGTAGTAATTATATTACTATTTATCTTAAATGCAAAAATACCTAATCACCACTATAGAAGAACTGCATTTAACATATTTTAAAGTAAATCCTCAGGGGAAAAATCATTAATAGTAGCATACTAAGGATAGATCTGCTTTCCAGCATTAGGCAGCCAATATCAGGTAGTTAAAAAAGAATAAGAAAATGCTTCTGTAAAACAGCCACCAACCTTGACCCATGTTCCCCGCCCTAGATAGGAATATATTGGCTTTGGTGGCATAGTTATGTTTACTCAAAAAAACTGATAACCCTTGTATAGGTTCAGAGGTTGGAAATAAAAAAATAAAGACGGCCCTGGCTGCTGTGGCTCAGTGGATTGAGCATCGGCCTGTGAACCAAGTGTCGCTGGTTTGGTTCCCAGTCAGGGCACATGACTAGGTTGCACGTCAGGTCCCCAGTTGGGGGCGCGTGAGAGGCAACCACACAGTGATATTTCTCTCCCTCTCTTTCTCCTTTCCCCTCTCTCTAAAAATAAATAAATATATAAATAAATTTAAGAAAAAAACAAAAACAAATTATATTAAAAAGAAAAGAAAAGAAAGATGAAGAAAAGGTCTAATGATAGAGAAAGGGATTTTAGAAAAATTAAGAATAGAGGCTAAAGATTGGCAACTTAGGAGACTGTGAACAGCTTTGAAGGCCAAGCTAAGAGTTTAAAAGATTTGGCTTTAAAATTGTGTTGAAGAAATAACAAAAGTATTGTTCCCTACTAGAGTGTTAGCATATATATATATTATATATACACATACATACACAACACTATTATTAAATTCTCCATGTAAAGTTGTTTTAGAATCAAGTATTCACTGCGCCTATACCTCATTTAAGATAACTATAACTCTACTGATGGAAAGCCATTCATGCTACCTTAAGTAAATGGAGAGAGGAAAAAACAAGAGTAGCAAAAATTTAGTGTCACAAATTTTTTCTCTTGTTACACAATAAAAAATGAAAAGACAACAACCTGTTGTCTATTCTAATACGTGACCCTCACTGAAGAATACCATGGTACCTTCACAGTATCAAGCACTATATTTTACTCTAAGACTGTGTGATGGAACAATAAGAAGGCAGCAATGGCCTAAGACCAGTCATTTACTGTGATACAAGCGTACTTTTCTTAAAGTCAATAAATTCAAGGCAAATGTTCATAAACCCCACAAATGCTTACAAAAGGAAAATATAAAGAAACTATTAAGGTTATTGGCTTTAATATAATACTCTTTTTAAAAAAATGTTAATTTTTGTATCATTTAAGACCCTGTCTAGAATTAAGCATTAATATAGAACATCAATTCAGAGTCAGAAGTCAAATCTACAAAGGTATCAAAACTCACTGGTGTACTATTCAAACTCAAATGAATCGTGTTTTAACATCTTTCCCATCCCTCCACTCCTCAATACATGGAACTGTGAGGAAAAAGAATCAGGAAAAAATAATTCAGCAATAAAAAGTACAAAATAGATATAAGTAGGATTTTCTGTACTAACAAAAATGTAACGATGACCTCTCTAACTCCTTCTTATAGAAGAGTTGCATTAAGTTTAGATTTGATCGGTTCGGTTCAAAGTCCTATTTTTAAATATGCAATAGTGGCATGGAGTTTTAATGAAATTATATTTTGTAAGGACAATAAGCAACAAAGAACCTCTCTCTACTTTTCCATGCAAAGGAAGCCATGAGAGAAGTCATAAAAATTTTTCCAAAAAAAACCCAAAAACCAAAAAACAAAAAACAGGACACACTTTTCTTGAATAGATCTATTGGTTTATGAGAAAAGATGTTTGGGAAAGGTCACTAGTTATCTGTTTTTCTATTTATTGATAGTGTTTTACCTAGGTGCACAAGAGCAATTATTTCCTATTATTTGAAATATCCTAGAGAAGAATATGCAAGTGCCATTTGTATTTAGGTCAATCAGACTGTAAGAAAAACCAGTTCTTAATCTACTTGACAGAACACTACAGGTACTCTAGATGATGTTAATGTACGAATGGACACTATACTATATTTATTTAAAACATTCATTAAAACCAAAAAAATCATGCTCCTGCTATTCCAACTTAAAACTTTATTCACTAGATTGGCAACTTTACTCTAAATTCCTTAAACTTTTTAAAATTAAATTTTTCATTATTTTTATGATTATTCATTTGGAAATTTAGTTTTATGTTACAGTAGAAGCATAGAAAAATAATTCAAAAGTAAAAAAGGAGATTAAAATAGAACCAGTCCAGTCATAGTCTAGTCTTTACACACAGAAAATTGAGTTTTTTTCATAAAACATTACGTGTCATGCCAGCTAAGAGTACATTAATTTTTTGCCTGAATTAAATTTTAAAATCTTAAAATATACAACAGTGTACTAAGTTGATAATATTGTAGTTTCAGATGCGCTGTAACTGTTTTCAAAGCAATGAAAACTTAAGATTTTCTCAGATATTAGTATTCAATACCAAGTGCTTGTTTAGACTCCAGACCATTTCTTGAAAAATGAAAGGCTCATTAATAATGTAATGAGAGGAACAGGAAAGCTTGTGTTCTCTTTTCAGTGGAATCTTAAATGGCTTTCACATAAACATACAAACCTTACTTCTCCTTATTCTGTATCATTAACCTATCTGTGATTGGGAATATACATCATCTCTGTGGTGCTTATGGTAAGAACTAAATTAAATACCAAATCTATTAACATCTATTTTTAGCAAATGAAAAGTAACAGAAGTGTAGAATAATAGAATCATCAAAAATAATTATTATCTTTGTTTTGTCACATGCTATAAAAGCAGCATGATATAAAATGGTACATATTTCAAATGTTCAGGTAGATGATTTCAAAAACCTTTAAAAATTTATCTTTATAATCAAAGCTTTTTATACATAAGATTTATTTACTTACCTCAGTCTAACTTTAATAGGATAATTTCAAAACCTCTTTAAAATTATCATTGTAATCAAAGCTTTTTATATGTATGATTTAATATTTATCTCAGTCTAACTTTAATCTTAACAATAAAGTAAAAAATCTTAATTTGAATTGCATGGAAATGAACAATCCACTAAATTAAAATAAGCATTCAAAATTTATTTTTAAAATACTCTTCAACTATCCAATATGCAAAAGTTAAAACTAAATTTTTAACTTTTTTAACTTCGCTCAGAAGCCAAATATCTTTCTATGAAAGTTAAGACAAGATTTAATTCTTCGCCTAGCCCAGTAGCTGAGCTGGTTAACGTGTGGTCCTAATATCCCAAGGTGGTGGGTTTGATCCCCTGTCAGGGCACATACAAGAATCAACCAATGAATGCATAAATAATTGAAGCAACACAAACCAATGTTTCTCTCTCAAAAATCAATAAATGAAAAAGAATTTTTAATGTTTATTTTAAAATATTCAATTCTTCTTAAAGTGAAGAGTTCATAGTAAAGATCACTGTTCTTTCCTCATTTGAAGTGATAAGCTTTTCTGCCTCTGTACTTGCTCCCACTGTACCTGATTTATATTTTTAACACTTTTAACAGTTTCACTTGTATACTGCAAGTCTAATGTTAAAATATGGGGAAATTTTTCATGAAGATAGTACATAGAACAGAAAAACCAAAAACAGAAAAATAAAACATATTAAATGTATTCCAACATACTGTATTCACACACAGTCTGCTATGGAATATTTCTCATAATAGGGCATAGAATAATTCTTACAGGCTGAAATTACTTAAAATTATTCTTCTATGCTAACAGTATATTTGCCTTCCAAACAAATACTTAAAAAACTTGTCATTGCAAAAATTAATATTGTATTATGTCCAGACAAAACAGTTCCAGTTTTTTTGAAATGTTATATTAGTTCTCATTAGCCTTTTGTAAAATTTTTCACCTATTGAGAAAAACAACTTTTCAAACTTAATTTAGAAAAACTACTCTTTTTCAAAAAGGAAGCAAGGTGAAAATGCTTAAATGATCATGTTAATTCTACTACTCTTTTCTAAAGCAATTTAAAATAAGCAAAAAATAAGCAAGTTTCGGCAAATTAAAAATCCTAAAACTAGGACTTATCATCAGGACATTAAGAAACTCATTTCTTAATCTGAATTAGTTGTATACAATTTATTCAGATAAGTAATTCTTAACCATTTATTGACTTTAAATTAGCTTATAATTTTTAGAAACTACTATTCCCAGGTCTTAGGCTTTAGCTAAATTAAATGTGCCTCAGAGACCACTAGTATTTAATAAAGTTATGGCTCACAAAATAAGTTTCAAAATTTAGTATTTTAGTGTTTCACTGTTTCTGTTCCCTGACCTTATATTATGAACCAGAATTAACCAGTCTACCAAAAATAAAAATGCCCATTCATTCAACAAATATTTCCAACTATCTATTACATATCAGACTTTGTAGGTATAGCACTGAATAAAACATTAAAAAATTTCTGCCTTTCACACAGATTATGTTCTATTATACAAAATAGAGCCTTAAGAAATAACTATAAAAAACAAAAGTTCTTAAAACTCGTCATTAAAATAAAAAGTTTAATTCATATACCATAAAAACTCACTATATTCTTTAATTATCTTTGTTATGAAATTCAGATTTTACATATGAGCCACATAAAAATTTTAAGGTAGCCTGCCATTTGCTATAGTTCCCTATATACAGTGTCCTTTCTCACAATTTCCTTTCCCTCCAAAATAATTTTTAATGTTTGTAAATAATACTTTCATATATATAAACAAACAGAAGCACCAAAACCAACCAAAAGAAATGATTTGAAAACAAGCATGATTGTCTGAAGAAGACTGCTTAAAAACTGATACAGACGAGGCTCACTCCACTCCTTCAAAGATGCCAAGATCATGGTCATGACATGGTCACCTCTAGATAAGCAACTATTGAAGGGCAGCAAACATTCCTGCTGGTACTAGGGAAAAACCTGTGAATGCCAAAATCTAACAAGTCTGAGTTAAACCAACATTTTAAATATAAGCAGCATCTACTTTGTCATGACACTGCTGGTCAGAACATAGCTCATTGCCTGAAAACACCACCTGAGTTTTATTACAACTTCATCATATACTTACACAGGATGGCTTTTGACCCCTTGCAGGTAAATTTTTTTTCTGTACCAAAAGTAAAGTAATTATTACACACTTTCTGATTATAGAATACAAATTTAACACTGAAAGAATAATTTTATACTTAAACATTTGGACCTTCCCCTTCACCTTCATTAACCTCATTTCAAATTTAATTGAACATGAATTCCAAAATTGCATTTATAAATAAATAAAAATATCTTCAAAAGGGCAAACTCATTCATTGCCATTTTAGTATTTTTTTAACTTCTATGTATCAGGCATAATCAAAACTATACAGATAAGTAAAATACCAAAGAGTAAGGAGTGGAGATGCCTACACAACATATAAAGCAGAATCCATTAATGCTTACCTCCCCATGTACTTGCTACCTGAGAAGCAGTTGGCATAGGAAGTACAGATGGATGAAAAGTTGGCTGTTGCAAATCAAGCAAATCATGCGGTAGCTTTGATGTGCTATGAAGATATTTTGAAAAGATGACTTAATTATTAGGTAAACTTTGCCACGTTAGCTACTCTCTTCTCCCGCCCCAGTAAATTATAACATTAAAAAGAGAACTAAGAGAAAGCCCCAATAATGTAAATCTCAATAGGAAGACGAGTTTCAGCAAGGTAACAATGGCATATCTTTCAATGGCCTAGAAAAATATTCAAGTACCATATCTGCAGTTTACATAGGATTCAAATAATAACAACCCTTCAGGAAAGGATCAATAATTGCCCCAGTAAAATACTGATTTTCTTATTGAAATGAACCTAAACAATATGATTCAGAAATATGAAACATTATCGCAATTTTAAATTGTTTAAGAGAATATGCGCTTTCTTACTTTTAATTTTTAAAGAACTTTAATTGCATCTGTAATACTAATACCCCTAACAAAGTAAATCTCACCTCTGTTGCTTCTTAATCCAAGCAACATATCAATAATACAGGGAAAAAATTACACATGCATATATGATATAAATTTATAACAGAGCCACCCATTACACCACGCCAGAGGGGACTGCTTACATTATACACTTTTTACCACAAGACTTTTATGTAATTAAGGAATAACAACTCAAAAAAAATCCTAGCATTTCCAGGAATAGAAGCATTACGTATACAACAGCACAGATCACTTTTAACTTACATTAATAACTGTTTTAAATACCTATCTTTTAGATATTAAAAAAAAGTTTTATTGGTAGATCAGTAAAAATATAAATACATTTAGAATATGCAATAGGCATTCTGTAATAGGCTGTAAGATTTGCTCTCAATTAGTATTGAAAACGTAAAAACTTGAGTATATTAAGTAAAATAAAGTCATATTAGTCCTTTATCTAATACTTGTTTAATCTTCATTCAACATTCTTTTCCATTCATCTCCCCTCCCCAAGTAGAAAACTTGACATTCAATGTCATTTTCTTGGGGATTAAGAAAAGTGGCATACTAAAACAAAACAAAAAAAAAAATAAAGCTGAAAGAAAAACACATAACTAAATTCACCAAACATCTACTAAGACTTTAGGGAGCAGGTAGCAGCTGAGTTAATGAAAGTTACATTAAGCTGTGACAGGAGTCAGTACATGGGAGAGAAGACCTTTTAAGGATGAATTAATAAAATAAACAATTAACGACAATAAAAATTAAAAACAAAAACAAAAAAACCCATCACTCTCTATGGCGCATTTACCATGTGCCAAACACTGTGCTAAATCCTATTTGGGAGTCTGTTGGAAATGAAAATTCTTGGTCCTCACCCCACACCAACTAAAGCAGAAACTCAGGGTGGGGTTCAGAAATCACCCTTCAGGTGCCTCTGATGCTTGCTAAAGATTGAAAAATCCTGACCTATATATACCATATATTATCTTATTTGGAAACTGAGGTTAAAAAAAAAAAAAAAAAAAAAGATTAAGAAATAACAGAGCCAGGATTTGAATCACATCTGACATTCACACTTCAAACCACTGTGAGGTAAAAGACAAGGAAGATATGAAAGAGCCAATTATTCTAATTTCCTGGAAATATTATATTTCCATTGTTAAGTAGTAGCTTAAATCAAGCAACAAGATTATTGATGTTGGCCTGGTAGACTTCAATACCACAGAAATTTGGCAACTAAACTCTTACTGTGTTCTAGATTCCTGAGTTTAACACCAGGGAATAGACATGAAAGACATTTAATATCCAATTAAGATATTTTGAAACACATATCATGCCCATTAATCACACACACACACATACACACACACACACACATGCTTTTCCAAGAAGTTATAAGGGGTCTTGAACCATTAGATACTTAGTTAATATGTTTAATTATAATTTTTATACAATGAAATGGTTGCCAAGAGATAACCCACTACATTCTAATTAATATAAATTTGGAATTCAGCCATCTTCCATTTCCTAAATAGGCAAAATACAAACTTATCACTTTATATTTAGTTATTATACCTCTATCTCCATTTATCACCACCTCCTTTGTGTGATTTATGATTACAAATGATAAATCAAACTAAACCTAAAAAGCTCTGCAAAATTTCTATTAGAAGTCTTTAAACCTAAATATTCAAAGGAAATCTTTAATCGCTCACCTACCTGTTAGAAGAACTAAGGGTAGAAAACATGTCAATGACTGGTGCAGTCGTTATACCCCCTGCTGAGGCGGACACAGGAGAGGCTGCAGTTGTTAAAGAGGTATGAGGTTTCTTTGCAAGTTCTTTGAGGCGCTGTTCCTGTTGATAAAGGTAACTACCATAAGGAATTCAGAAACCAGATGTTTGTATGTCCTCTAAACAAAGGCATTTTCTAATTTTGTTCTAATAGCAGAAAGGTATACTCCGTTTATCAGTCAATTTCACGATGAAAAATTAGACTTTGTACTGAGTTTTACCCCATTTGGATAACTACACATTAAATACAGTTATTCTCTATAAGGTCCTAATTATTTTATGAACACCTGTACTTGATTTTCCAAATAAAAAGAATGCACACACCTACCTTTAAAGCTTTTAAACGAGCCTGCTCTTCCTCTAATGCTGCCTGTTTTTCCCTTTCATCCACTTTGGTTAGAGACAGGCCAGTACTTGCCAGGGAAGAGACTGCATTGGAAAGTGTCGTTGCCCTAGAATAATTGGACAAAGGTAATTTGGCTTTTTGCCAAACATTTCACATTACAACCTGGTTATGAAATGATCTAACAACCTTGGCATGGACAGGCACTATAATTATGAACTTAACTTATGAAGCCAAAACCAGTACTTCATATGAAATATTCTACCCAGTAACCCAGAGAATTATTAGCAATTAGATGATTTACACACATACTTACTCTTTTTAAAGTTAAGTGTTAAGATTTTGGAAAGGATTCACAGTAGCGGTGAGAGAAACTGCCTCTTCTAAGCCCCCCAAAAGAGAACCTATACAATTAAGATAAGAGCTTATACACTCCCAAAAAAACCCTGATGGGTAAAAAATACTGAGCTTCTCACAGAAAATGACTCTCTACCAATTTACAGTCTGGGTTTTGGCAGTACTACTACAGGAACACTAAAACATGAGGACCAGTAATAAACAACAGGTATATTTCTCTTATAACACCCAAAGGAGTCATTCCCAGAGGACCCAGAGGTTCTTTCAAAGGAAGATCAATTTAATTCCAGTCACTGGTCCATCTGGCACTACGTTTCCATCTGCTACCCTTTTACCAAGTTAGAATTTCCTTTTCAAACATATTATATATACACAATGCAGCATCTCTCACTGGCAGATGCATAGTAGGCTGCCTTCCTTCCCTTATATCAAAACCTTACCAAATACCATGAGCCTGAAAATTAAATTCCCAAATGTCGATTCTAGGTAAAATAAACCCATGTGAAGAACTACTCCTCAGTGATGACCTTTATTCATTTTCTTTTATCACACACCAAACATCATTAATTTCTACTCTAAATACACAAGTGGCAAAACTTTTGAAATTTTATGTAAAATCAGCTTATAAATGAACCAATATAAAGATACAATTCAGAAGACAAGGAAAGAGTGATCTAGTTGTGACAGAAATGCAAAATCCAAAACAAATTCTATGATAAAAAATATATGAGGTAAATCAGTGAACCTGAAGTACGTGGCTATACTTTTCATTACTTTCGCAAATCTCTGGGCCTTATAATTTTGGCTTATACTTCTAAAAAGCTACTAGAAATCTCAAACAGCATATGTGTAATTATAAATTATTAAGATTCATTAACAACATTTTCTTTTACAAATTACTTAAAATTTTGTTGCTAAAAAACAAAAAAAAACAAGTTCTGAAACAAGTCTAAAAAGAAGGTTCTCATTATACTTCATACAAACTTTATCTTCATATTGTTTAAAGGAAATCTTTGTTAAAAAAACATGACAATTAATCAAGTCATAACACAAAAATCATGTAACAAAGTTGATGTGAGATGGTGTACGTTACTTTCAATTTGCCAGATTAATTGGTCTTAATCTTGGAAATCAGGTCAATGCTTAATAAACTGATTAAAATATAGTATGTGAATAATCAACCCCATGAACTGGCATTAGACTTTCTCTAATGGTAAAATTTGATGTCATACATCCTAGGTTTGACGCCCAGAGTTAATACTTGTATACTTCACAGGGCTATAGTGAGGGTTAATCAAATTTGTAAAAAGGCTAGTAATTATAAAACATCATACAAATAAAAGAATTATCATCTTTAAGAGAGTCACACTAAATGGAATACTATGTAGCAGAAAGAAAGAAGGAACTCCTGCCATTTGCAACAACATGGATGGAACTAGAGAGAATTATGCTTAGTGAAATAAGCCAGGCAAAGAAAGAAAAATACCATATGATATCACCTAATACAGGAAACTAAAGAACAACACAAACAAAGGAACTAAATAGAACAAAGAGCAGAATAGCAGTCAATAGGGGGGAGGGGAGAGGGAGAGAAGGGGGATAAGTAAGGGAAGGGTTTAATTAAAGAGCCTGTATGAAAGACTCATGGACATGGACAACGGGGAGGGATATGATTGTGGGAGAGGGGGTGGGTTGGGTGGGGGAGAGAAATTGGGGGAAAAGGGGACAACTGTAATTGAAAAACCAAAATAAAAAAATTAAAAAAAAAAAAAAAAAAAAGAGAGTCACACTATGAACACAATTCCAAACTAACTAACTAGTCACTGTCATCACCTTAACAGATATTAACATTTATTGAAGATCAGTAACTATTCCAAGAATTTACATGTATTAACCCATTTAATCCTTGACAACATCTCTACGAGGTTGATACTACTGCTAAACCCATTTTAAAAGTAATTAAATCAAGAGACATTAAATAACTTGGAACTTGAGGAGACTTCCGGCCAAGATGGAGGCCTAGACTGACACGCTCTGTCTCCCTCCACAACTAAGAAGGACTACAACTACCACAAAACCAGAAATAACCAGAAATTCCAGAAAATAAAGCTACATGGAAGTCCAACGTATGAAGTTATAAACAAGTGATGCTCGTCCAGACGGGTAGGAGGGTGAAGCCGGGGCGGAGACATCAAGCTGTCCTGGCAGTGGCAGCTGTGGCGTAAGTGGCGGGACGGCAGTAAGCACAGACACCTGTATTTAAGGGGAGGCGAGAAGCGCCTGGGGAGCACCTCTGGCTGCAGACCAAACCCATCAGCTTGCGATTCCAATGCTGGGAAAGGCAGACCCCCATTGCCTTGGACGGTAAGGGCTGGAGGGCATGGGGATGAAGGAGGAGGCTCCTGGTCTCTCAGTGGAGAGTGAACGGCAGGAATCCATCTTGGACCCCTGCCCCCACACAAAGCGCCACAGTGTGGTGGGAAGTGTCGCCCAGTAGTGATGAGTGCACGGGGTTCTGCCCCCTCTAGCATAGGAGGTGTGACAGCCCTGCCCAGGAAGCAAAGGTAAACACAAAACTGTCAGGATGACAGGGATCATGATAGAGATCCCAATCACACAGCTGACCAGACAGCAAATACATGATCTATTGGACAAGCAGATAGATCATCTTTCTGAAGCTCAGTTCAGAGTTCTGGTTTTAAGAAAGCTTACAGACCTAACAGCGGATCTTAAACAAAATCGTAAACAAGATGGGGAAGGAATGAAGGCTAGTCCTGCTGAAATGAATGAAACCACATATGAAACAAGTGGTGAGGGAAGGAAAACCAGGGATCACATCAACAAATCGGAACATAGGGAAGGAACAAACAGTCAACCAGTGGAGAAAGGGGAAACGAAAAGTGAAGAAAATGAGGAGAAGCTCAGAAACCTCTGGGACAACTATAAGCAGGCCAACATCTGAATCATAGGGTTGCCAGAAGGTGAAGAAGAACTAGAAATTGAAAAATTATGTGAAAAAATAATGAAGCAGAACTTCCCTAACTTGGGGAAAGAAACAGACTTACAGGTCCAGGAAGCACAGAGAGTTCCAAAAAAAACTGGACCTAGGGAGAACTACACCAAGACACATTATAATCAAAATGTCAAAAATTAAGGATAAAGAGAGAATCTTAAAAGCAGCAAGAGAGAAGAAGAGAATTACATACAAAAGGGTCCCAGTAAGACTCTCAGATGATTTCTCAAAAGAAACTCTGCAGGCAAGAAGGGACTGGCAAGAAATATTCAAAGTAATGAAAAGCAAAATCCTACAACCATGATTATTCTATCCAGCAAAGCTGTCATTCAGAATAGAAGGGCAGAGAAAGTGCTTCCAGGACTAAGTAAAGCTGAAGAAGTTCATCAGATCCAAACCACTGTTATAGAAATGTTAAAAGGGACTTGTTTAGGAGAAAGAGGATCAAAACTATGAACACTAAAATGAAAACTGTATCACAACAACCAACAACAAAAGCTAGGGAACTGAAACAAAGGCAAACTAAGTAGGCAACGAGAGTGGAAAAAAGAATTACAGGTATGGGGAACATACTGGGGGGAGGTCAGCGGGGAGGGGGAAGGGGGAAAAAGGAGGGAGATGGTACAGGAATTAAGAAGTATAGTAGGAGGGAGTGGAGTACATAGGAAGATGTTGAGAAGAACTATATGCACAACCAGTGGGCATGAACTAAAGGGGGGGAACAACTGGAGGTGGGGGGGGGTCACTGGGTGGAGGGGAAAAAAAGGGAAAAGAAATTGGGACAACTGTAACAGCATAATCAATAAAGCATATAAATGAATGAATGAATGAATGAATGAATGAATAAATAAATAAATAAATAAATAACTTGGAACTTGAACCGGATTCATCTGCTCTCTCAGAAACATCACTCTGGATCTTGCCCTACAAAGAATAATGTACCTGCTTGCAGCTGTAGAATCTTTGATCTTCTTTCCTTCCAAGGAAGCTAAATGTTGTTCCAAAGCATCAAGAAGACTGCTGGGGGCCTGAAATTATACAAATATTAAGACTTTCATGATAACCAGGCCATTGGTCAAAACAAATCAAGTATCATCTGACATAGGAAAGTAACAAAAATAGTTATATTCCTCATGAACTAATTAACAGTGGAGTTTTAGCTACCTAAGAATGACATTATTATTTTTATTATATAACCGTGGCCTAGTAAGGGATATTAATAAACATAATAAAAAATATGAAAACTAAGGCTATGTAAACATGAAACCTTTAAGATCCTGCAAGTATTTAATATTCAACTTATTTGAATTTTAAATAGAACCATACTCCTAAAATTGGACATAGTGTTGAGCATGTCACTGATACTTAATAAGTACTTCTTGAATAAATTTTGAATAATTATTTTTTTAAAGATTTTATTTATTTATATTTTTAGAGACAGAGGGAAAGGAAGGGAGAAAGAGAGGGAGAGAAACATCGATGTGAGAGAAAATATCCATCAGTTGCTTCCCTTACACTCCCACTCCCTAACAGGAGACCAAACCCACAACTCAGACATATGCCCTGACTGGGAATCAAACCAGCAACTTTTTGCTTTGCAGGATGATACCCGACCAACTGAGCCACACAATCAGGGTGGATAATTATTGATAAATGAAACTGTAGACTAACATCAAGGAAATAAAAATTAAAGTCATAATGAGATACAACTAGAATGGTTAGTGTCAAACAGACTAGCAATATCCAGTGTTGGTGAAAACAGGGAACAACTGCAACTCTCATACACTGCTGGTGGAAACACCTCCACCTTGAAAAAAGACTTGGATTTTTATCTATCTTAATTATCCAATTCCATTCCTGATTATTCACCCAAGAGACATAAGTGTGTTTTCACAAGGAAAGAGCAGTTCAAGAATGTTTTAAGTGGGTATCTGCATAACCACAGACACAGACAACAGTGTGGGGATGGCTGGAGGGAAAGGGGCAGCAAGGTCTGGGTGGAAGTGGACAAAGGGGTAAAAAATGGGACATCTGTAATAGTGTAAACAATAAAAATAAAGTTAAAAAGAATAATGTTTTAAGTAGCTTTATTTATAATGTTAGAAAAACAGCAAATAATCCAAAAGTCCATCATTTGGATGAATAATCAAAATTGTGGTAAATTTGCATGATAAATTACTATGTGGCAATAAAGACGAATGAATTAATGGTACATAAATCACATGGACAGATCTCAAAACACTATGATAAGAAAAAGAAGCCAGGCCCAGGAAGAAATACTCACATGATTCCATTAATATTAAATTCAAGATCTGATAGAATTATGCTATTAGAAATCAAAACAATGGTTTGCATGCAGAGAGCTAGGGAGAGACTGGAAGGGCACACAAGAATTGGGGTGACAGAACTGATTTACATCTTGAATGGTGTGTTGAATACACAAATGTTTATATAGTTATCAAAACCTCACTGAAATATTTACCTCAAATTGAAAAAAAAAAAAAAAAAGACTAGCTTCTAAACTCTCAGGCTATAGGTCAAATCTCAACTTAATATAAAGGGTTAATTATTTACAAAAGGACATCTTTTCAATAATCTAAGAAGGAACTATTACTAACTTTAAGTGACGCAAATGCATCAGTGGCATTTAATTACTCCGAATATTTAGAGTTTCTGGATTACAGGGATCTAAAAATAGTTGGAAGATGCAATAACTAGCTAATTTCTCTAACAATTATGATTTGAATAATTTCCTTAAATATAGATATATGGTGACATATACATATGAATGATTGATACATGTATCTTAGCACAAATCAAATACAGTAAAAAAATAAATTAAAACCAAAAATATTAGATTGTAACATTGATTTCTAGTTGAACTGAGAATACTTAATGCAACTCACCCAACCCCAACAAAATGTAAAGAAAGCACTGTGCCAAGAGCTACTGTCAGAGATAGACTGCTGATGAGAGCAGTTAACATTTTAAAAGTTCTTATAATACAACAGGCACTGTGCTAGCTACTTTGTAAAAATCACAGACTATAAGGAAGACACTGCTGGTATATCCTATTTAAAAATAAATGAGCTGAGACTATGAAAATTAAGTTAGGTACTTATCTAGGAGCCAATATAAAATCTAAGGTATGTCTGATCTGTAAACCTAGATATTAACTACTATGCTACAGAATCCTAAATTAAAACTGTGGTCATTTAAACTACAGTTAATATTTTTCTGAAAGGCTTAAATTGAGGCTTACAAATATTAAACGACAAGTTAGGACCAGTAATAAACTCTTTTCAAGATCCCTCCTAAATACTGGGTTGGCCAAAAAGTCCATTTAGGTTTTTTATAAATAAAAGACACAGTTTTCATTTTCACCAATAACTACTGATTTGGATATTTTAAGTATGTAGGCTATCTCCCGTTACTGGCCTCTAGTGGGGTAGAGGCCAGGGGTGCTGCTAAACATCTTCTAATGCATAAGACAGCCCCACAGAAAAGAATTATTTGGCCAAAATGTAATACCAAGAAATTTCACAAACCACTTCTGACACATTTGGTCAGTCACAGCACCTTCTTCATACAATGCACAGATTTTTTTTGTGTTTCGGTTGTGTTTTTACCTTTCTTGAAATAATAAAGCATAATACATCAAAAATGTTGAGTATCTTCTTCCATCTTCAATATTAAAATGGCTGCACAAAAACTCACCAATTTTGATAAGTTTTAAAATGCATAGTGGTATGACAGCTGTCACAATACAATCTAACAAAATTGTTTCAAATGATGTTAAAGACAACTAAGCACTTCTTAGAGCCATTGTACAAAAAAATAAACTTGTTGGCCAACCCAAAATATCTTGCTAGTCTTTACAAGTGAAACCCACCTTATGAAGAGTGAAGGAAATGTGATGCCTAACATCTTAAAAAGAGCAATTTATATCAAAGAATAATAATCTCAAATTTCCACTCATAGGTCTAATAACCATCATCTTCCCTGAAGTATAAATAGCTTTGTTTTAGTTCACTTTTGAAAAATTTCTGAATCACTCAGAAATCAATGAAGAAAGAGGAAGGGTCAGGAGGCTGGCCAACCCAACCCAGCTTCAATGCCAAGGGTACAGTACAGACAACTGACAAGATAGGTGAAGAGGGCATGACAAATGGGGTACTGGGGAATCTAAAACTGCCTAAATCAGCAATGACTCGTCTCATATTTATCCCACAATAATGTACTTAATCTTAATGGGGTTAATTTAACTCAAATGTAGAGTGTTTTATTTACATGTAAGCCATAACTAGATCCATTGTGTACTCTTGGCCTGGTGATCAAAGGGATGAATCAGAATGAGTACAGAGAAATACAACTGAGATCCTTACTTAAAAGATGTCCCAGAACAATTTAAAGTAAGGTAAAAGTCTTAATAGGAGAGAAGTGATACAAATGTCACAATGATCATTTATGCCAGGTACTTTCATTCTTAACACTCATTAAAAAGGAAAAAAAACACCACTGGGGGTGGGGGAGTATAAAGGGACTAAATGGTAATGGGTAAAAAAATACAATAAAGACTGAATTTTAAAAATACTTAAGAAAAAATAAAAGCCTCAGATAATGATTTTTTTAAAAGCCAGAAAAAAGGCAGGTTTAAAGTTTCTTCCTTAGATTTTTTTTTTAAGATGATGATGATAAAAACAACTGAGTGCTTAATGCTATGGTTTAGGTTTTAACTCACTTAATTGCCCCAACTACCTTATGAGGGAGAATCGTACATTCTCCATTTTAGAAATGATGAAACTGAAGCATAGAGAGTAACTTCTCCAAATCACAGGGCAAGCTAGTGGCACAGCCAGGACTCAAACAGATGAACAAAGCCTGCCCTCTCCTTCTAATATCATGTTTTGAGGTTTATCCCTATTTAATACTCCGACTTGAGTCAAATAGCCAAAGCTAAATGTTTAAAACAGGAAACACAAATCCTATATAAAATAATCCTCTATCTTCAAGTGGGGCAAAAGAAATATCCTTTTAAAACTCAAGCAAACTAGGTGTTTGTCTTATATTCTGTCAGAGGAAACAAATAGAAAACAAATTCTCTATCAATAGTATAGTGCACGTTTTGTTTTAAAATACCATTCTCTAAGTTCAGTTTTCTTTTAAATAAATAAATAAGTCTTTTTATTTATTTATTTATTTTTAGAGGGGAAGGGAGAAAGAGAGGGAGAGAAACATCAATGTGTGTTGCCTGTTATGCACCCCCAACTGGGGACCTGGCCCGCAACCCAGGCATATGCCCTGACTGGGAATCTAACTGGCGGCCCTTTGGTTCATAGTCTGGCACTCAAACCACTGAGCCACACCAGCCAGGGCTCAGCTCTTTCTTTTGACAATGATGGTGATAGGAAAGAGAAATTAAAATGAATAAACTAAAGAAATGGTATAGCAGTGGCTAGCTCCACCAATATAAGAGGTGAGTAGATCATTCTATCTGGTCATAATGTTAGAACAACCATCAGAGAAACATCGAAATACTAAAATAAAATGTCTGATCTCCCTGACAGCATGGGTTGCATGTTATTCATCTTGTGCCCTTCATACCTAGCAATACATAGCAGACAGTGAATTGATATTACAACAAAATGCTTACCTGCGAAAGGTCTGGTATATCACCTCTGTCAATTCCAACTTGCTGTAAGAAGAAGCATTGTATTTAATAGATAAAATTATAATAAAGATGTTTTATAAATAGAAATTATACAATGACAATTATGACTAGTACTGGGAACAATATTTTATTTATTTTTAATTAATTAATTTATTTATTTTATTTTTAGAGAGAGGGGAAAGGAGAAAGAGAGGGAGAGAAACATCACTTGCGCCCCCACCTGGGGACCTAACATGCAACCTAGTAATGTGCCCTGACTGGGAATCGAACCAGCGATACTTGGCTCACAGGCTGATGCTCAATCCACTGGGCCACAGCAGCCAGGGCATGGGAACAATATTTTAGATAGACTTCTTTAAAATAAAAATATTTAATGTCCAAATATATCATTCAATATTTCCAAGGGCTTAGATGTTATCTAATGGCTATATAAGTTATAGAAGGAGGGGAACTAGAGTTGGAAAGTCATCAAGACTACTAAATTACCATCTCTGTACCTTCTAAGCACCTATACCTTGTTACAATCCGAAAAACATGACAGCAAGAATGAGAAAGGCTGACCACAAGTTCCCTGGGGCATAAAAAGAAGTTAAAGAAAAACCTTGATGACAATGACTTTGCCTTTCTTCATAAAATATGTTTTCCTAGGTAATCACTATAGATAATGATTTTTAAACCCTATTTTTCAAGTTGGCCAGGTTTTATATAAATGCCAAGTGATATCTAACCAGGATTTAACTGTTTCCACAAAGCAATCCCAAACACACTTTCATGATGTTCAGGCACTGGACAGTTTCCAGCAAAAAAAAAAAAAAAAGAAAACCTTTCTTACTTATTACACTAGTACCCAATTGAAAAACTGTATCCCTCCCCTGTGGCTATGCTTCATTTTCTAATCATTCTCTCTTCCTTTTCTTAACCTCTCAAAAGCCAGACCCAGAATGACATCAATAGAAAATTTGATGAAGTAATTCAAACTGAGATCTTGATATGCTACATTTTCTCCCTTCAAACACATTTGAAAAGGGTACATGTGCCTTTACTCCAAGAACTAATATTTCATAATGAAGCTACAACCCGAAAGACAGCCACATGAAAAAATATTCTAAGGCAGGCGAGTCTTCTCATTTCTCAGATCATATGGAACAGATGGTGTATTCCATTTCAAACTAAGACCACCAGAACTGGAAGTAAATAAGGACTTGAAACTTAAGTCAGTAACTTTACTATAAAATGAAAAGGACATTAGAGATCAAAGGGAAAAGTCAACAAATTAAAGCTTATTTAAAGAATTTACTAGAATCATAGCATAAACTTTTATCTTCTGCTTTTAATATGTGACTGACCCTAAAGAAATGGGGAAAAAACATTAATTTCTCCTTCAGGGAGATTTTAAATTA
Organism: Furipterus horrens; assembly: GCF_987537825.1. Lineage (NCBI taxonomy): Eukaryota > Metazoa > Chordata > Mammalia > Chiroptera > Furipteridae > Furipterus > Furipterus horrens. Next base: position 59,825,664 of record NW_028327172.1, on the reverse strand, counting down.
AAAATAAATTGCAGTAGACTTTATAAAATAGCTGATTAACAACACAAATCTATTTTCTTCAAAGGTCTCATCATCTTGTTTTGTTGTATTCATCTATTGCAGAATAAAGTATCACTATGGTAATAAAGCTAAAATCACCAACTTGCTAATAATTCCAGATTAATTACATTGATACAATTGACCAATTAAAACCTAGTCATCTTCCAGAATTATCCTAGCAATTCTCTGGTGGTGATAGGCAAAGGGTAGAGAAAGAGAAAACAAACAAAAACGCTTTAAGAGCTGCCTCTGTAGAAGTAAGATAATGCCTGCAAGCACTACCACAACTGTGTTCTGTGACAATTTCAGAAAATTATTTCTTAAACAGATCTGCAAAATTAATTATCCTATAAACCTAGATTCATGGTTTTTATAATCACTGATAAACAATAAATACACTAAATTCATTCCTGCAGGGGAACAACACATTTTGAACAATGTGGCTCCAGCTGTGAATCTCACTGGAGGAAAGAGATTTGTACTAACACTGGATGAGAACAACTTTTGATTATGCATAATATAAAATACATGAGTAATTCCAAACATAAAAATTGCTGCCACCACTATGTGTCACCTACCTAATTTATAATTTTTAAATGATTACTTTTCAATAATCAATATTGAATTAAATATACAGGATACATTTTATTCAATACTATGTATATCATATATACATCGTAACAAAAAATATAGCATATTAATATAACTGTATATATACCATGGTATATTTAAAATGGGATTTTTTTGTTGTTTGGATAATAATTTCTTTAAAATCAACACTTACAGACAAAAAAGCAAGTTAAGAAATAAAGATAGTTTACCTCTGCAACTTTGAGAAATTCTGAGATTCTTGTCATCCTGGTCAGGAACTTCTTATAGATGTCAAGACCTTCTTTGCACTGGTTCTTTTTCATATCAAAATATTTTTCTGCCAGAAATGAATATAAAAACACTTTTACTCACATCAAAATATAACACTCAAAAAGAAAAAAAGAAAAACAAGTAATAGCTTCTAAGAGATTATACAGGTGTCAAGAACACTCACTCTAGAGAAAAATACCACTAAATTAGCTTAGATATTTAAAGCAAGTTAAAATACAGATGCTACCGTAATAAAAACAAAAATTACCTGACTTCATTCACATTATTAAACAATATTTCCCTAATAATTGCCTAAATATATATTTGAATGATAATACAACATCACCCTTTAATCCATTTAAAGCAGTACCAACTTCTATTTCAAAATATTCTTAGTGATGATATATTAACAAATATGTCTATTTCATATCCAAATTTCACTTGAAAAGCCCATTTATACTTAAAATATAAACTGCTGTAAAGAGCTTTATTTATAGTAATCACAAAATGGAAGATTATGCATGCTTTCCAAAGCTTTAAAGAAAACTCTGTATTTTTCACTTGTGAAAAAAAATAAACACAATTTTTTAATTTCTATGGAATAAAGCATCCATGATTAAGTTCATGTTACCCTCCTCACCTACGAAAAACAAATTTAAATTAATTCTAAAAAAAAATTAAAAGGAGTCGGTAGAGAACAAGCACATTGCAGTAAACACATTTGATATTTGTGCCTTGGCACTATTTGAAGACCAAATTGTCTACTCTCTGGAAAGAAAGAAAAGAGCATTTCTAGGCAAAATTAACTGCATTCCACATACACTTAACCCTTGAACACCACAAGGGTTATCAATTCCCAAGCAGTTGAAAAAAATGTGTATAAATTCTGACTCCCCCCAAATTTACCTACTAAATAGCCTACTGTTAACCGGAAGCCTTAGGAATAACAATCAACTAACACATATTTTGTATGTTATATGTATTATATACTGTATTGTTGCAATAAAGTAAGCTAAAGAAAATGTTAAGAAAATCATAAGAAAAAATATATTTACTGTATTTGTCAAATAATAGTACGCATATAAATAGACCTGTCTGTTCAAGGATTAACTATATACCGAATACACAATAAAACACCATACGGTTCTAAAATGCCTCAAAATACTTCAGCCTTAAAAATAAATGTTTAATGCACTAAAAATAATTATCAATGTTTAAATAAAGTTTAGAAAAAATATCAACTTTACAGCGAAAGTTCATTAATGGAGTGAATTGTAAGAAAATAAGTTTTCCTGAACAGAAAAATTCCAACTTAATTTTAAAGGAATTTTTATATTTCTAAAAATTATAAAACTTACAGAAGAAAACACAGATATATAAAAACATAAAGTTCATTTAGCTAAATGTCCTAAATGTAAAAGTATTTAACCACTTAGCATACGTTAACAAGTATAAAATTTTTTTCTCCAAATAGTTACAATAAAACTTTAGGCAAGTTTAAGTAACAAACCAGACAATATTATTTACCCACATGATAAAAGATAAGAAATAAAATGTCATTAAGCTACAACAATATTTACCCAATAGGTTAATAATTCCTTCATTGTATGCTGCAAACAGTCTAATGGCATCTTTGAACAAGAGCATGAAGGCAGCATTTATTACTCCATTTGTAAGTTCATTACTATTAACCTGGAAGAAAATTAGAAAAACAATTAACTAATCTTATGTTTTAAATAACGACTTCCTTCAAATTAAAAATACAGTTAATTCACATATTTAGGTGTATTAAAGAAAAAGACATTTATATCTTGCGATAAGAGTTACAATCAAAGAAGGCAAAAATCTTAAAAAGGTCAGATTTATGCAGAAGCCACAAGCAAACAAACATCCTACAACGTTCAATTTAGTTTTGAAGTAAGTAGTTGAAAACAAAAATACCCTTTAACTCTTGTAATTCCTAGATTATATCTCAGAAGTCTTTTATTTAAAAAGTTCATTTCAACATGAAATACTTCTAACTGCAAAATAAAGCCCATTTCTAGGTGGACATTCACTGAGTCATGAAGGATTTACTGCATATTTTTAAATCAGAAAGTATTTATTAAATGGCTCCTGCAATCACCAAAGCACTTTGCTAAGCTTGGTAGAAGATATGCTTAAAAATATATAAACTTTTTCTCAATATTACAGATGAAATGACCTTCAAAATGATTGTGATAATATTTCTGCCTCATTTGGTTACTGGGAGAATTAAATGATATACTGAGTGTCAAGAGCCTAGTGCAATACCTTACACACGAATGGTCGATATTATTATTATCATTACTGAATTATGCTGTAATAAAAAAATAGCACTTATTTATTAAGAATATAAGGAATAATTTTATTATCTCAAGGAAATAAAAGGAAAAGTTCCTTCTTAGATAACAAGAATATCTAGTACATGAAAATTAACTTGTTAGGTATACAAAAGCATAAGCACAAAGTTAAATAGTAAGCAACAAACTGGTAAATATTTGCAGAATATCTAACAAGGCTGATTTCTATTTTAAAGAGAGAATCTTAATAACAAAGCAAAGGCCAAACAATTCACAAAGTAAAAAATACATATGACTAAAAATATGTGAAAAGCAGCTCAACTTATCAGATAAATTAAGATATAATAATCAAATTAAATTAATGAACTATATTTTCCTGAGAACCAGGCCGGTAGTATCAAAATAATCAAAACCAAGGTATTATTCAGTACCAATAAAAATGATAAAAGTAAAAAATAGGCACCTGTTCACAAGTGACTGGATAGACACTTTTTGAATGTAAATTGGCAGTATTTAAAAAATTTTAATGTTTGTGTCCTTTGAACTACCAAATTCTTTTTTAGGCATTAACCCTATAGAAATAGGTTTATAAATGTGCAGATATACACACTGTCTATTATCTAATACACACACACAATTTAGTGTCCCCGCCCTTCTTTGTTCTTTTCCCATTTATCTTCTGGGTTAAAAAACAAAACAAAACAGAAAAATGCTTATCAATAGGTGTATCAGGTAAATTGTTACATACAATTAGGTACAATATAGACACCGAAAAAAGTACAATACAGACATAGAAGAGAGTAAGTACTTATATAAGGTGAAAACAAATTTCATGGTTGGACCCTATTCTCTATAAAAATCAAAATATTACGCAGTAGTTACATCAGTTTCCTATGTCTTCAAGATGAGGGGTCAGCAAACATTTTTTATAAATGGTCTGGTTGTATTTTAGACTTTGGGCTATATGATCTCTGTCACAACTATTCAACTAGGTTATTCCATCACAATAACAACCATAGACAATATGTAAATATATGAACCTGGCTGTACTCTAATATTATTGCAAAAACTGAATTTAGATTTCATATAATTTTCACATGTTAAAATACTAATTTTTAATAATTATTTTCAACTACTTAAAACACGTAAAAATCATTCTTAGCTCACAACTATACAAAAACAGGCAGCAGATCACAGTCTGATAACCTGTTCCAGTCTATGAAGCACCTACAGGATTTATTTATTGAATGTTTATTTAATAGTACCTATGTGCCACACACTATTGACAATAGGGACACAGCAGAGAAAAAGCAGACCTGGGGCCTGCCCTCAAGCAGCTTAATGACTACCAATTAACAGGACCAGTTAAAGGAAAAATCAATTTCAGCATGAAATTGTCACAGCTCCACTCACTATCTTACATTTATAAGCTCTACAATAAACTGTCAAAACAGATGCTCTCCCCCAAAAACTAATGCTAATATCTAGCATATTAAAAAACAAATAACAAAGCTGGCAACTTGGTTCAAGTGATGGTTATTAAAACAAAAATTCCAGGGAACACAATGCCCTGGGCAATAGCTACAAAACAGTCTGTTACAAGTGTATTTGAACTTCCTTTAATTTCTTAGTAATTGTCACACTTTGAAATACTAAGTTGACTATTACTAAAGAAAACTGTCATACATTTGTAATTTTAATCCTCCTCTCAGGACATTTTCTCATTGCTTTTACAGAGAGTGGAAGAGAGCAAGAAAAATATCAATTGGCTGCCTCCCATACTCACCAGGACCGGGAATTGTAGGTGTCTGGACGGAGGACCAAACCTGCAACCTAGGTACCCTCTCTATATCGCGGATCACTTATCGCAGCCTCATTGTATCGCGGGATTTTTAAAAATACTATATTTATTTATCGCGGATGTTCCACTATATTGCAGGATTATGTGGTGCTGTATACATATGTTGTTAAAGTTACGTAGGTTTAAGAGTGTAGAGTAAATGTAAGGTTCCTACTTCGTGGGGGGTGGGGGAGGTTCCAGAATGTAATACCCATGATAAGTGAGGGAATACTGTAATATGCCTGGTAGGGAATCAAACCTGCACATCTCGTGCAGAGTTTTTTGGCAAACATCAAATCACCCAGGTGACTCAGCCCCCATACAGCCCAAATTTGATGCCCTGAGACTTCTGGCTTTTCCCAAAACTAAAATCACCTTTGAAATGGAAGAGATTTCAGACCATCGATGAAATTAGGAAAATACAACAGGGCAGCTGATGGAGATTAGGAGAATTGTGTGAGGCCCCACAGTGCCTACTTTGAAAGGGAGTGAGGCTTCACTGTCTTATGTACAATGTTTCTTTACCTTCTACAATAAATGCCTCTATTTTGCACAACAAGTGGCTGGATACTTTCTGGACAGACCTCATATATGGAGGAATGTGTGTAGGTTATGCAAATACTACTCCATTTTATATAAAGGACTTGCATATCCGAGAATTTTGGTATCCACAGGTGGTTCTTGAACCAATCTCCAGTGGATACACAGGGATGACTGTATACCCTGTAATTCTAGAGCTAGAGAAGCACCACCCAAAGAAATCAGAGTAACTCTAGAATTATTATAAGAATGGAAAGTAATCTGATTTGGACCCACATTTACAGAAAATTCTTAGACAACTAGGATATTAGTGTGAAAACTTAAAAATAGAAACCCTGACCAATTAATTAGGAGGATAACATTTTTTAAAACCTTAAATTATACAAGACTTGTGCAAACAACTTACATTAAAATCAAGAAGGGCATCCATTTGATTTTGAATAATTGGTACGGTTTTTAGGAGTTTTTCTGTGTTCATTGTCCTCATAACTCCATCAGCCCTGTTTTTTTTAAAAAAAGAAACAATTAAGTTTATTATTAAATCTACATTTCAAACTCTCATCTGGTTCTCCACTTAAACAGAGAACAAGTTGCTATGAAACATCATATAATTTTAAGTCATTACTGAACCTGAAACCTCAAGCATAAATCATATAGAAAAAGCAAAACACAGGAAATATTTATGTCCATCAAGGTGTTCAATTTAAAACTTAAAAAAGATGTAAAATGAGAAATAAAAATCAAAGCTTTTATTATACAGCCAGATTTATAATGCACTTGTCACATGAGGAAACCTGCTAATCCTCACACCACTTATGTATGTAAAGGCCAATTTTACTATTTTTTAAAAATCCAAATAAAATAATTCATCTCAAATCTTTAAAAAGTTAGGACTTGATGGAGCCAGTAGTAAACCTCAAGTCTTGGTGAGCACTGCTTTATTTGAGGTATTTTATTCATTATTCAAACACCAATAGCTTGTTATACATAAAGTTATAACTAAAATTATTTACTATAAAATAAGACAATTTTACCAAGACAGTCTAATCTGACCATTAAATAAGTGAATATTAAGAGGAGTGTTTTAAATAAAATATTGTTAAATAATTCCAAAAAAGAGTCCTTTAAATATTTCTTTAGATATTTCTAAACAGAGAGAAATATTAGCAGTGCCAAATAAACTAGAATTTTACAAAACTAGTACCAAAAACACTAGGCAAAAGGTACTGGGGCTAAGGCACATAACTAACACTAAATGCTTATTATATATCAGGCTCCATGTTAAGGACTTGATGTATGTTTTTCAAATCCTCACAAAAAATCACATTTTATAGGTGATGAAATTTTAGGTTGTGAGGTTATATGACTGACTGTCTACAGTCAAAGAACTAACTAATCATTGGTAGGGTCATTACGTAAATCCTACCATATGAGATTTCAAAACAGTGCTTTTCATAACCTTTTGGCAGAGTAACAAGGCACTTTCAGAAAGTGTGCAAGCTTTCCCTGATTTACAAATAAACCATACTTATAATCAGCTGCTCCAACCCTTCAATCACAACCCCAGAAGCCAGGGGAAAAAATTAAGTTACGAAAGGCAACAATACTGCATTGTGCCACACAACAAACAGTTTAAAAGAAATGGACTGCCTTGGGTAGGCAGCTACTGACCAACTTTGGTCCAACTCTCCCCAATGAGACAAGTTAACCTCTCAAATAATAAACTATGCTGACTGGCACTAGCTGCTGGAGTTTGGGATAAGGACACTATTCCCTCGTTGCAACCCTTTCTTCACTCTCATAAACATCTCACACGCTCATCAGTCATCATTTAGTTCCCTTTTAGTTCTCTGCTTGCTGAGGTCACTTTCTACCTATTGGTCACTTCCCCTACATCACAGAAGACATGAATTCTTTCTCAGTTTTTCCTGGTTAATTTCAACATCTACATGGACAACCAATCCGACATTTTGATTTCAAAATCCCTTGATCTTAGTTCCTATTCCCGTGGTCAGATCCTGATTTTATTGTCCCCAAAACCGTATCAAACGCTCCTCACCACCACCGTGAAAAAAGACAAAATTCAGACACCTTAGCCTATAACAGTAACCTCTTAATCCTCCAGCCTTGGTCAATTATCCCCATGGCAAAAACTGTTGGACTCCAGCATAAACTTCAATGTAACAAATCCCCACTAACCCACATTGATCACTTCTCATTTTTACTCCCTTCATCTAATTTAGAATTCCAAAAATTATTATAATCACTCCCTTGCAAATATCCCTAACTCCTTGTACTCTCTTCTTCCTTTGCAGTCACCTGACATGATCAGAATCCTGGATGAGCAAACATTTACCTCCTCCATAACTGTAACATGCAGCTGAGGACTGGTAAAGAAAACTACAGAACTAAGCAAACTGATAAAACTATGATAAATTCATAATCATCAACCTCAAATGGGAATCCAGCACTGCCAGCAATTCTCTTAGCCTTCTCTAAGTGAATTCCTCTCCTAACTGTACTTTCAAACCTCCTTCTCCCACCACTCCCTTTCTTGCCTCTCCACACCCAACACACAAACTCTCAACACTTGACTCCCAAAATACTTAATTAAAAAAAAACAGAAAATGACAAAAAGATTGTCTGGTCATCTCGCCACCGAAACTACAACTATCTATTCTGTTCCTATTATAGTAAAGGAAGTCTATTTCTTTCTAGCAAATATAAAATACCACTCACACAGGTCCTCTGGATTCCACTCTCTCATAATCCTTTCTTTGGTTGTCATCTTCTCTAACACAGCACTGTCCAACAGAACTATTAGCAATGAGGAAAATGTTCTAGCAGGGAGGAGGAAGATGGATGGAGGTGAAAAGAATATAGGGGGGATAAATGGTAATGGAAAAAAATACAATAAAAAAAGTAAAACGTTCAAACGTTCAGTACTGTACCATTCAATATGGTAGCCACTAGTCACATGTGATAACTGAGCATCTGAAATGCGGCTGGCTGATGCAATCGGGGAAATGATTTTTAAATTTTATTTGACTGTAAACAATTTAAATTTAAATAGCCACATGTGGCAAGTAGCTACCATATTGAACAATGCAGCTTATTATTTCTTTTATACTAGATCATTGCCATAACATGCAAGCCAAGTCTCTAGACTCACCATTCTTTAAACACACACACACCACCACCACCACCACCGATCTCATATTCCCTAATGGAGCCAAGCATAATTCTCAAAAGAGTTGCCACTTCCTCATTTTTTGTTCATTATTAAATTCATTCCATTATGAGCCCCACTCCTACCATACTGTTAAACTTCTCTAGTTTAAGTCATTTAGAAATTCTATGTTGCTTCTCCAATGAGTACTTATCTAACATTACCTGACTAGACTTCTCAACATCATTCACAAGTTTTCCTCATTCTTGTAATACTCTTGTAGTCTTAGCATTCCCTATATCCCTGTCTCTCTCCTTGTTTTATTCCTATGTCAGTATCACTTTTTCAATCTCTCTGTTAACTTCCTCATCCTTTACCCATCTTCTAAAATAGATGTTGAGTATCTCAAGGTGTTTCTGGGCCCTCTCCTCTCATTCTACACTTATGCCCCTGGTGATCCCAAGGCAGAAATTAGCATATTGCCATAGACAGTTTATATTCCCAGACTAGAACTCTGCAAGTTCCAAGTTAGTATATTCAATTACCTACTTGATATCTCAACTTGTACAAATTACTATACCCTAACTTGCCGTACTCTCCCAAAAATCTTTCCAGTAAACAGTGCCATATCCCCATGGACTTATGACAGAAACTGTGGGGTTATTTCTGATTCCTCCCTCTCTCACTAGCCTCCACATCATTTCTTCCCAGAGAAGTTTAAGTTTCTTAATTAACAGTTATCACATGCTTATATCAGACTCAAAAAACTCAAAATAAATCACAAACCCAAATACTGGAGCATGATTCAAACCAAATGCATGACAATTCACACTCCATGCAAAATCCAAGTTTTTATGACTTCTAAAACAGAACTAAATTCAGGTACTTGCTTCCCAAATATAGTAGCAGCTAATCGTCCATGTGCTTATTCACATACAATACTTAGATTAGTCTTTCTTTTGCTTGTTATATAGTACTGTCTTGTTACTTTGAACTGTACCAATTTAGAATTCAAGATAATTCAACCTAAGTTACTACCACTAAAACACAGAACGAAAAGAAAATGAAGAGACCAATGTTTAACCAACTAACAAGACAAATCTACAGGCAATTTATTGGATCCATTTTTGATTGAACCACTTAATGTACTGTTTACAAACTCTTTTAGTCATCTTTTTCAAAACCTATTAAACATCCTTGATATTTAGACACTGTAAAGTCCTGAAGATATGAATATAGTTAAGATTCTATTTGAGAGTGTCATATAAAATCTAACAGAAATAAGGCTTCCTCAAAGAAATGCCTGTCAGTATAGATTCTTAAAAAATAACTAAGAATTTGCCAGAAAAAAAAAAGGTCTTTATAAAAGTACAGTTGACCCTTGAAGAATGGAGGGGGCTTAGGAACAATGACCCCACCCCCATGCAGTTGAAAATCTGCATATTAACATATACCAAAAAACTTAATGTGTCCCTTGCTATCAGCAAGTGATTGGTTCCAAGACCTTCTGTGGATACCAAAATCCACAGGTGCTAAAGTCCCTTCTATAAAATGGAATAGAACAATGTGAACAGTGGACTGTCTGCATCTGTGCATTTGAAGGCAGAGACATGAAAGGCCAAGTGTATATTTATTGTTAAAAACCTATGTAAAAATGGACCTGCACAGTTCAAAGTCATGTTGTTCAAGGATCAACTGAATATATAAGTAAAAAGTCATTTAACCATTACTGGGTAATAATTCATTTTGATTTTTGAATATCCTATATTTCTATTAAAAACTGTAGGTAGTCTCCACCTCACTTTTTTAATACCAAGATATATCCATATGAGTCAAAAATTTAAATATAAATTACTGAATCCATAAATATAACCAATAAAAACATGAATAAATAACTGATCATTTTGGTGTAGAAAAGCCTACTCTGGAGTTTGCTTAAAGGACAAAAGCTAGACTTCCTGTCAAGATGGAGGCATATGTAAACTGCTTTGACTCCCTGCATGACTACAACAAAAATTACAACTAGACTACAAAACAAGTATCACCCAGAATTGTCAGAAAATTAAGCTGTATAGAAGATGTCAACCAAGGATTTCAAGAAGCCACATTCATCCAGACGAGTAGGAGGGGCAGAGAAGTGAGGAGAGGCGCAGACAGGTGCAGAGATGGGGAACATATGGTGGATAAAAATTGGGAGGGGCACCTTGCGAGCAAGGGATCCCAGCCCCAGACCAGACCACCTAGCCCAGAATTCCAGTGCCAGAAAGATAATTTCCCGTAAGTTCTGACTATAAAAACCAGTAAGGGTTGGGGCAGTGAAGAAATGGCATGATTCTCAGGAGACTACTCTTAAATGGCCGCAACAGACTTAAGACTTATGCAGACCCACTCCCTCTAGACTTCTGCACCAGGGCGACAGTGGAAGGGCAACAGTGGCATATACTGAGAAAGTGAAGTGACTGGCAAAAGGGCAAGTGTCGGAAGACAGCTTCCTCCTGGGAAAAACTCCAGAGGCCATGCAACAGTACTGTCCCTTCTCTGAGCCCTCCCTCACACAGAGCCACAGAGCCGTGACACCGGTTGCCATGCCTTGGCAATTACCTAAGGCTCTGCCCCATACAATTTACAGGTACCTTTTCTACAACAGGCCACACTACTAAGACAGGGAGTCAAAGTAGCTCTACCTAATACACAAACAAACACAGGGAGGCTGCCAAATTGAGGAGACAACGAAATATCACCCAAATTCAGAACAAAATACCAGAAAAAGAACTAATCGAAATGGAGATAAGCAATCTATCATATGCAGAGTTCAAACCACTGGTTATCAGGATGCTCAAAGAAATCATTGGGTACTTCAACAGCATAAAAAAGACCCAAGTGAATGAAAGTTACTTTAAGTAAATAAAGAAAAATCTACAGGGAACCAACAGTGGAGGGGTGAAGCCGAGAATCAAATCAACAATTTGGAACATAAGGAAGAAAAAAGCATTCAATCAGAATAGCAAGAAGAAAAAAAATTCAAAAAATGAGGATAGACTAAGGAGCCTCTGGGACATCTCCAAATGTACTAACATCTGAATAACAAGGGCACCAAAAGGAGAACAGGAAGAGCAAAAAATTGAAAAATTATTTGAAAAAATGATGAAAGAAAACTTCCCTGATTTGGTGAAGGAAATACATACAAGTCCAGGAAGCACAGAGAGTCCCAAACAAGTTGGACCCAAAGAGGACAACACCAAGACACATCATAATTAAAGGTTCAAGACAAAGAGAGAGTCTTAAAAGCAGCAAGAGAAAAGCAGATAGTTACCTAAAAGGAGTTCCCATAAGACTGTCAGGTGATTTCTCAAAAGAAACTTTGCAGGCTAGAAGGGAGTTGCAAGAAGTATTCAAAGTGATGAAAAGCAAGGACCTACAACCAAGATTACTCTATCCAGCATGGCTTGCATTTAGAATCAAAGGTCGGATAAAAAGCTTCCCAGATAAGAAAAAGCTAAAGGAGTTCACCACCACCAAACCAAGATTACAAGAAATGTTAAAGGGACTTCTTTAATAAGAAAAAGATCAAAAATATGATAAAATGGCAATAAATAGATATCTATCTTTTCACTGCTTTCAGGGAGAAAGGAAGGGAAAGAGAGGAAGGTAGTGAAGAGAGAAAGCGAGCAAAACATCATTGAGAGAGAGAAACACTGACTGACTAGCCTCTCACATGTGCTAAAATGGGGGATCAATCCCACAACCCGGGTATTTGTCCTGATCAGTAATCAAACTTGTGACCCTTCGGTCTATGGGACAAGGTTCCAACCAAGTCACACCAGCCAAGACTATAATTACTTTAAATACTAATAGATTAAATGCTTCAATCAAAAGACATAGGGTAACTGAATAAATAAGTAAACAAGACCCTTATATAATGTCTACAAGGGACTCATTTCAGATATAAAGACATACAGACTAAAAGTAAAGGGATGAAAAAAGGTGTTTCATAAAAATGGAAATGAAGAAATAAAAAAGCTACTAGAGTAGCAATACTTGTATCAGACAAAACACACTTTAAAACAAACGCTGTAACAAGAAACGAGAAAGACTCAGGAATTCCATTTCTGGGTATTTTTCTGAAGAAACCTTGAACTCTAAATCTAAGACATATGTATCCATACGTCCACTGAAGTATTATTTACAATAGCCAAAATATGGAAGCAACTTAAATGTCCATCAAAAGATAAACAGATAAAGAAGAAATGGTGCATATATACAATGGAATATGACTCAGCCAAAAAAAAAAAAAAAAAAAAAAAAAACAAAGAAAGAAAGAATGAAATCTGAAAGGATAGATATACCTAGAGGGTATTGTGCTGAGTGAAATAAGTCAGAGAAAGAAAAATGCTAGATGATTTCACTTAATATGTGGAATCTAAAAAAAACTAAATGAATAAGCAGAACAGAACAGACTCATAAATACAGAGAACACTGTAATGACTGACAGATGGGAGGAATGTTGGCGGGATGGGTGAAAAAGATGAAGGGATTTAGAAGTACAAAACTGGTAGTTACAGAATAGTCATCGCAATGTAAAGTACAGCATAGGGAACATAATCGATAATATTGAATATATATGGTGTCTGATGTGTACAGTTTTATCAGGGTGATTACTTTGACTAATCACTGGGTTGTATATGTGAAACTAAAATAATATTGTATGTCAAATGTAATTGAAAAATTAAAATTTTTAAAAAATGTTATGTTTTGCAATTTGATAGTAGTGATGTAAAACCTTATAAATGTACTAAAAACCACTGAACTGTAAACACTAAAAGGGTGAATTTTATGTTGTGTGGACTCTTATCTCAATAAAGTTGTTATAAAATTTTTAAAATCCTAGTACAAATAGTATCCAATGTACATCTTCAAGAAAAACTGAAGTTCAATATAGTTTTTAAAAATATTTTACTTATTTATTTTTAGAGAGACAGAAAAAGAAGGAGAAAAAGTGGGAGAGAAATATCTATATGTGGTTGCCTCTTGCGCGCGCCCAACTGGGGACCTGGCCTGCAACCCAGGCATCCACCCTTTGGTTCACAGGCCAGTGCTCCATCCATGGAGCCACACCAGGTGGGCCATTAAGTTCAATCTTTTTAATCTGGCCTCAAATTCCATAAAATTCTTAATCTAATAATTTTTGTGGTTTATATTTTTTAATATTCAAATCTATTAATGTCAAGAAAAAGAAAATATAAAGCTTAACTCACCCTCTTTTCACTTTTGTGAAATCAAATGCAACTTGTCTGTATGAAACTGCTTTTTCATTTAGATATCTACTATACCGCCTAATAAATGTAGACATGTCATATCCTATAAAAAAAAAGGAAAAAGTTTTCATAAATTATTAAAATTTCAATTTACTTAGAAAACCAACTTATTTCATCCAATGACCATAATGTCTTGATATTCCAACCCAATTTTATGGTGTAAATTAAATGACTAATGGATAATATTGCATTAAAATCTCTAAGACTTCACATTTTTAAGCCAGGTATGTCATATGTGGCTTTGAAAAACCTTCCCCCTTAGAATTTCACTAAAATAATAGTTCTGCTTTGCTTCTGATCATCATTTCTATCTTTTAGTTATCAGAAATTAGAAAAAGATGTTATCTTACACTACTCGATAACCTCATAACTCAAATGTAACATCCTATGGAACCACAACCCAATTCCTCAAATCATTAAGCAGTTTTATAATTGTCATGCCTAAGAAATTATTATTTGTATGTTATTTAGAACGAGAACCATGTACATCAACCTTATTAAAAAGTACAGAAATTAATTCCATAGTACAATGAAACAAATGTCAATTTGCAAGTTAAGGCATAACAAAAAACATAAAGCTTTCTAAATTAATACCTAAATCAATCTAAGGTTTTGTTACAGTACAATCATGGGATCTGAAAACTTCAGCAACATAAAATCTAATCAATGTTATAAAAGGAAAAAAACTGGCATTTTAGTTATTGCCTCACTCAAGGAAGTTTATAAATTTTTTTGATCCTCATTAAAAAGCAAGTCCATTTTATTTTGGCTCATCTTCATTTAACAAACTTAACTTTACTCGATGATCTCTGCTACTTCAAAAAGGCAAAACAAGCAAAAAAAGAAAATGTAAAATGACTGGATTTAACATAATCAGTTCATTTTTTCAGCAAATATTTCTTCAATGCTTATTAAGTGCAACTTGAAGAAAAATTAGTAAACAAAATAGAAAAAAAAATCACTGCACCCATAATTTCTCATATCCACTAATGTATTTGATAAAGTGTTACACATTCATATTCCTCAGCTCTTTAATTTACACTGTTCCCTCTAATTGATTCTCTCCTCTCTAGTGGTGGAAATACCTCTCATCCTTCAAGGCTCAATCTGTCCAACTTTGCCTGCACTCTCTGAGCTCACACATTCTTCTTACTTCAATTACAGCTTATAGCTATTATATATGCACAGTATCTATCTAACACACTAGGTAAGAAGCTTATTTATATTTACATACACCTAGTATTACACCCAGTACATATTTAATAACATATTAAGACTCCACCTAACAAAATACATCAGCAAACAAAATTACTTTTCAAAAACACCATTGAATATGCTTTTAATTGTTTCAGTCCTATTTTATAATCAAGTGGCTAATAAGCACAAAAAACCTCACTTGGACATATGCATATACTCTAATCTACAGTAGTAGTTTGCATAATATTTTCCACAGACTCTTAGTTCAAATAAACTGAGTAAGGGAAAAGGAAAAAATAAAAAGATGAGCCAGCAGTTTCTTTTCATGTCCCCCAAAACAGAGCAGCCCCAGTTTTATCTCTGGCATACATCTAGCTTCCATTTAAGATTTTTTTAATTTGAAAAACAGATTTCCTGCTTAATTTTTTTTCCTTAACTACTTAAGAGTACTATATACTTCATTAAAGGAAAATCAATCTTCTAACACTTGATTCTATGTATAGATTACTGGTCCCCCAAAATCTCTGGAACATAGGGTGTTCAATTCATTCTAATTAATACATCCACCTGCAAAAAGTAAACAAGTACTGAAACTGGACAGTCCCTAACCCAAACAAACCAGTCACTAAATTTTATTGCTTTTATCTCCACAAGAGCCACAATTCAGGTTCTCATTAACTCTCCACTAAGTGACCGAAATGATGACCAGAAGTCTTGATGTCTTCAAGATTTTACTCTCTCTAAACCAGCCTGTACTGAACTATGATGCCTGCTTTATCACACACATTTTTTTCTCCCCTCCTCCCTCAACTCAAAAAACATTGATGGTTTCTCATTGCATTACAGAATTCCAACTTTATCAAATTCTTCCTTGCTTGATTTTGGACCCAAACCGCTTCTTGAGGGCTATATGTCACTACATGTTCTCCAATAATCATCTATACATTCTATTCACACTCATTTGATCTTTAAGCCTCAAATATCCCATGTTCTTTCATATCCATGCATATCTGTGTACCTTTGCTTAAGGCAACTCATGTCTTTGTCCATCTCTCATAGCCCAGCACAAATCTCACCTTCTCTAAAGACACTTCCCAGACTGAGCCTTTCTGTTGGACATTCCCAAGTCATCTGGTATATCCTTTTTGAGGTTCTTCCTAGAGTTGACATTCTATAATGTAACCACCTAGCTCTGGAACTAAGTATTATACAACAGAATTGTGCACTGAGGGCTACAACACCACATTACAGCTATTTCAAGTTACTAAATTAAAAGTAAAATAAGACAAAATAACAGGTGTATCAATGAGCAATTCATTTGAATAAAAACACTGCTTACCTTTGCTACCAAATAGTCCCAACTATATTTCTTGGAACTAAGCATAAAAAAATAACATACAATGAAGGCAGAGACTTAAGTGTTTCTTGTGTGCCAGGACTTGTTTTAAGCACTTTAGATTGATTAGGTTAAGCCTCAAGCAAAGAACTTAAGAGTAGGTACTATAATTATTCCTGATTTTACAGATGCAGAGGTGAAGGAACTTACTCAAGTTGGTGCAGCTAGTAAGTGGTGAAGTAACGTGCTCAAGTTCATGCTAGTAAGTTGTAGAGATGGGATTCAAACCTAGGCAATCTAGTTCCAAAATCCATGCTCTCAAACCACTACCCTATACTGTTTCTCAAAGAGCTTTAGGCATTAGGTAGTTATGCTAATCTTACTCTTCACACTAAGTTTTTTCTTCCCTACAACTACTAGAATTTGAGGTTCCTTTACAGCACATGTTCTAAAAGACATAGTTCAACTCTGCAGTAATCATCACATGGGGTCAACTCTTGATATTCCATAATAAGTAAGTAGTCTTTACCTTGCAATCCACTTTTATCCAAAAAATTGCTTAAGTTAAACAACGTGTTTCTTGAAGCCAAATACTGAATAAAACGCTGGAAAAACAAAAAAATAATTATGTCAAATTAAGATGCTGCCATCTAACAAACTCTTAATTTCGGAATTAGGGAGAAAAGTGGTTAACACATTCTATTAAGCTTATCTAGTTTAAATTTCTCATCCTCAGTCT
Organism: Furipterus horrens; assembly: GCF_987537825.1. Lineage (NCBI taxonomy): Eukaryota > Metazoa > Chordata > Mammalia > Chiroptera > Furipteridae > Furipterus > Furipterus horrens. The sequence continues at coordinate 59,808,307 of NW_028327172.1, read as the reverse complement.
TATTAACTAGTTACCAAACCTAAACACACATATTTTTCATTAACATGCCAATAATTTATTAAAGCCTATGCCCACAGCTATTTAAGTCAATATAAAAATGGGCACATTTAAACTCGATAATTTTGCCCTTTATCGCAACCTATTTGGACTACAGATAATCACTTAGGTGGCATCTGACTTAAAACAAAAAACAAAATACTATAATCATATGAGGACAAGAGAACAATATTATAAACATCCTCTTACCCACTGCCCAGATTAAACACATTATAATATTTACTTTTAGAGTTCTTTATAGCATCAAAACATTATAGCTTCTATTGAAGACGCACTTTTAATTTCATTCCCCTTCTCTCCCTCTTCAGAGGTGATCACTTTTCTGAGTAGGTATACATCTTTCCCACACAGGTCTTTATAATTTTACTACACATCTATCTATAAACTACATAATTTTGTTTTCTATTCTAAATTTACAGAAATATCATACTATACTTTTTTTTCTAATGTGCTTTGTAACAACTTTTCTCCAAGAATTATTCATTTAATACGTAGACCTAGTTCATTCATTTTATTTTTTTAAACACTTGTAATGTTTTAAAAATTCATTTTTTTAAAGATATTATTTTTAGAGCGAGGGGAAAGGAGGGGGAGAGAGAGAGGGAGAGAAACATCAGTTGCCTCTCACATGTCCCCAACTGGGGACCTGGCCCACAACCCATGCATGTGCCCGGACCAGGAATCAAACCAGCAACCCTTTTGTTCACAGGCTGGTGCTCAATCCACTGACCTACACCAGCCAGGGCTCATTATTTAAATGATGCTCTAGTATCTAAATGAACTAGTAGAATATTATGTATTCATTTCTTTTTGGATATTAAAATTCTTGTCAATTTCACTATTATTAACAATGTTTAATTGATATCTTTGTACTTGGTGTCCATGTGCAAGCATACAAGAGTTTCTCATGATATATACTTGAGGCTGAACACTTGGGTCAGCATGTATTTAAAAATTCATCTTCTTAAAATGCTCTCCAAAGTGTTTACCATAGAATACTATCTTAACTTCCCATTACAAACAACCTGAGTAAAAGGGAGCTAAAGAAACTTCTTTCAATTTCACTTCTAAGGATTTGCTTTTTATTTTTTAAGTGTGCAGAGGGTTATCATCAATTAGGATGCATACTGTCACTCCCAATTCAATCCTGTTGATCTGAGATCATCCTAAACAAACCAACCAGGATTTTGAAAAAAAATAATCTATAAATCAAAGACTCATCTGTCATCACTTATCCTAAAACAGCCCATTCAAAATGGCAGTATTAGACTCTGATTTTCGTATGCTTTGATAATTCTTTGCTGTCAGAGCCTGTCCTGTGCATTATGTTTAGAAGCATCCCTGCGCTCTACCTGCTAGGTGCCAATAGCACTCCCTCCAGTTGTGACAAATGTACCTAAGTGGGGGAATCACGCTCCTCCCCTGCCCTATTTGAGAGACACTGTTCCACGGTATTCCCAACACCACAGCGTAAGATCCTATGCATACTCTCACACAGACTAATAACTGCCAATGTGAAAACCCAAGGATAGCACAAAAAAATAAGCAGAGCATTGTATTTCTTATAGCTGCTTAAGGGAAACTAAACATGAGTTTATCTAAAAACCACACTGAAATGCTTTCTCCTCCTGTCAGTCAATTGTAAAGAATGACAATCAACTGTTTCTTGGCCTTTACAGCCTATTTATCTGGCATTGCAGCTGGTTATATTTGTGGCCTTTTCTTTTTAAAGAATAAACTAAAGTAGACCCTTGAACAATGAGGGGGTTGGGGGTGCCAACAACCAGAGCCGTCAAAAATCCACATATAACTTTTGATTCACCAAAAACTTAACTCCTATTAGCTGACTGTTGTAGGTATTATATATTGTATTCTTACAATAAAATGTTATTAAAAATTTTAAGAGAAAATACATTTACAGTATTGAAAAAAAAAATCCACAAAGAAGTAGACCCATGAAATACAAGCCCATGTGTTCAAGAGCCAAGCGTACATTTTTCTTTTAAGTGAAAAATAAGCCTGATATTCTTTGGACTAAATGATCATGATCTTAAGTAAACACATTACTGATAAAAATAATTATCCTAGTTAAGATAAAAAATTTCAAGTTACACTGAAATTAGTATATCCAAGCATTTCTACTAACTCTGTACACTGGTTATAATGAATTAGAAAGCAAATGAGTAACATATAGCAATATATGTCCTAAAAATGGTCATGCCTTTTGACCATGTTTCAGGTATAACACTTCTGGAAATAATTTTTTAAACTTGAAAACTACAAATAAAATCATTCAATGTGGTGCTATAACAGTGAACAATTGGAAAACTAAATTTCCAGCAAAGGGAACAGTTAAGAAAATCATGAACCCCTGACCGGGTAGTACAGTTGGTTAGAGCGTTGTCCCGATGCACCAAAGTTGAGGGCTCAATCCTAGCCAGAGCACATAACAGAATCGACCACTGAATGCATAGACAGAACAACATACCAGTGTTTTTTTCTCTCCCTCTCCACCCCCATCAAAGCAAAAAATAAAAAACTTAAAAAAAATCACGGAGTATATGATCAACTATGCAATAACTAAAGGTGATTAATACAAAGAACATAGAGCACAGCAATGCTTATGGTGTAATATATTAAAAAACTAAGTATTTTATCTAGATATAGCTATAAAAATACTTTTGGTCAAGGAGCAAAAACAAACACCAAAATGTGCAAATAGATCTGTTGCAATGATAAAGTTGTAGACAAATTCCTGTTTTAATTCTGAACTTTAATGATGCTCTACTGGTATATGTCAAAGATGACAGAAGTCTCATGACTGAAAAGCTCAAAATAATGAGTAAAGTGATGGATGTCTGAAAATCATTATGTTCAGAAGTCTAATGCCAATGACTCAAGTCCCTATCCATCTCTATGGAAGCTCTCTCCCAGCAACCAGTGGGCTGTATTTTTCTAAGGCACATATCAACATAGATTTGTCTATTTCCACTCAAATGTTCTTTTAACACAATTTAATTTATTTTTTTAACACAATTTCAAATTGTCCTTTTAACGTAATTTCATAAATTAAGTATATTGGGCTGAGAACATCATTTAGAGTAAGAACCGAAAAATGGGCTGCCAGACTGGCATTTAAAAAAAGATCATTCTATCCAAACATTAAACTGCAAAAGCTTGTGCATCTTACTTATTCCCCTTTTAGGTAAAGAAGACTTCAGACACATGTCTCATCTATGCTGAAGAAGGCCTTCTTCAAAAGGCCATCACACTCTTGAATTAGGCAAAGTGCTTCTACAGCCAACTATATAAGATCAGACAAATCTGATTGGTCTATAGTAAAAGAGCAACTGGATATATATACACAAGTCTATACACAAGGCCTGCAAAGTGCTGTTTACGGAACCCATCTCTAGGTGTTGATCTTTGCTTCTTGATCTCATTATTGAAGCCCTGAATGCTCTGACCTACTTTCTGCTTTCTGGCTTACAAGTGATCTTTCCCCAAATTGTAAGTTCTACAAGTCTTTGTAGAGACCTTCCCCTATTCACCTATATTATTCAGTTGCTAAAGCCATTCCTTAAGCTTCAGGGAGAGAAGCAAGCTGAATGATCAGTCAACACACCAGTATGCTCGTTAACCAAAAAAAATCTGCTTACCTCATTTCCATATACCATCAAATGATGAGTTGTAATGAGAGATTTGAAGACCACCACCCAACTACTGTTAGTAGTTCTTTCAAATAAACTGTCTGCCAACTGTGGGATGTTCACATTCATCTCATTTGTGCACTGAATTAAGTCTGCAATAAAAGAAAAAAGGATTCATTCTCTGCCTTTAATTTATTGCTAATACCAGATTTGCTAACAAGTAAAAGATCTAACAGAGTGCAGGAACAATAGGCAGTTTGGAAAAGCTGTTACAAACCTCTCAGAACAACTGACACCAACCACTATAATCTACCTGAGAAGTAAACAGGTATTGATTAGCATTACATAAATGATCAATAATACCAGAAAGTAAATCAAACTCCCTCAAAGAGTAATTCACCCTCAAGTATTTTATCTCAAAGGGAATTGTTTCAAGGCCTTGAGGAACTTTCACAGTTCTCTTACTACTCATAAACCTTCAGAGTTACAACACTAGTATTATTCATCCCTACCTTTAAAAAACATTTAAAAAAAACATCATGCATGTAGAAGTACGAACAAGCTGAAGGTCAAACTACCTTTATTAGTATCCTCCCTAGAATACCATGTTTGCATTTTTAGGAGGATAACAGATATTTGGTCTCTGACAGGGTAGGATCTCAGTTTATAAAAATAATTCTCATTCTTTTCTCCCTTCCACTCTGCTGCATTATCTCAGATATCAGTTGATAGCAACTAGCTAACATTGGCAAAACTGAAAAATAGACTTAAGTTTCTTACTGCAATAAATTTCCAAATAAGAAATGATCCATGAATTCTACTCAATTACTACTCTGAAAAGGTTAAAACACAAAGTTCCAATTTTATATTTCAAACTGGAAAGTGCTACTATAAAATAGTCTAATATGCAATTGTTTTAGTACTAAAACTGAGAAAAGCTTTTAACAGATCAGTTTTACCTCCAATCTGTTTAAGAGATTATTATTGGCAAAGTTAACAAAAAAGAAAATACAAAATATAGTCCAATTTAGAAAACAGAGAGGAAGACCAAGAAATGAGTTGTTTTACTTTTAAAGTATATATAAGTATCTCAGTTGTAACTACCATAAAGGGGAAAAAAATTAAATTTATTCATGATTCATTAGCAATTTGTCCACTTTTAATCCTTAGTGCATAATGATTAAATATGAATTCAAGTGACCTAACTTGGCCGTGATTGCTAGTAAGAAATATCAATGTAACTATGCCAAATTATCTATTTATAATCTTCAAAAATGTTTATTCTAAGAGGTCCAATTATTATACAAAGTAACATCTGATAAGCAAACCCATTTTAGATAAGCAGTTAACCTAGCCAACAATGCTTAAAAAAAAAAAGCACAACTGTCTAACAGAATGCCCATGGAACAGAAGAATGACTCAAGGCTTTCAAAATTCAGACTACCTGAAACAAAAATTAAATAGTGCATTCAACTTCTTATGTATGGTTCAGCTCCTAATAGTAAAAAGCAGACTTGATCTCTACCTTCTCTGAATCTTCTTACTTTATACCTGTCCTATGACACTGAAAATATATACTGTACTGGCCTTATTTCCAAAACTAAGCTTTCTTTGTCTCTCAAAATATAATCTATTGAGGGCCTTTCTATTTCTTGCTCATTGTGGATTCTTTAAAACTTCAAGCACAATGGTCAAGTTCAGAATCTAATTATAAGAAGTTATATTCCTAGCTTTTTCCTATATTTATCTTTATAATTTTCTATATCCTTCCAGAAACAGTAAGCTACCGGTTCTTAAATATAACTTTCTCATGATCACAGTAAATCATTTTACTCCTCATAACCTTATTTGATTAGTTTTTAAAACAATCTGTCACAAAATTTCTTGTCACAATGTACCCCCCCCAAAGGCACTCCTACTCCTGTGTGTGTTTATTTACATTTCATAAAGCCAATTAGTAAAGAAGTCTCCTAAACATCTGGCAATTCCACTTTCTCCTCTCCATCCCACTGTCACTGCCAAAGCCAGAGTTCAAATCTCATAAATTTCTTAAGTAGGGGTACCATGTCTAGGAGTGATGATCAATTTGGGAAGAGAGATTATCACGCTCTCTGAGGGGTTTTAATGGCATTTAATATCAAGAATGAAGGAGACTGTCCTGTAATGTACAATCAGCACTCCACAATTAAAAACTGCCCCACCCCAAAGTGTCCCCACTGAGAAATGTTGGACTGACTGCTTCACTTTTATTTTTAATTCTATTTATTTATTTATTTATTTATCTTTTTTTTTTTTTAAGAGAGAGGGGGAAAGGAGAAAGAGAGGGAGAGAAACATCAATGTGTGGCTGCCTCTCATGCGCCCCCAACTTGGGGCCTGGCGGGCAACCTGGTCATGTGCCCTGACTGGAAATGGAACCAGCGACACTTGGTTCACAGGCCGACACTCAATCCACTGAGCCACAGCAGCCAGGGCGACCTCTTCACTTTTAATGACACCTAATTTGGGGACTCACTCACACCACACCACCAAATATTCTCTAAACTGGTCATAGAATGACCTATAACTCAACACTGTCACTGCTTAACTTTAATGATGTCCCCACTGCTTAAAGGATGGCATAGATTTCATCTTTGTCAATATCCTCCTTGAATCTCAGTTTCCAACACAAACCCACTTTCCAGTTTTCTGTGATGTGCCTTGCTGTTTCATAGCCAATCATTCCATTCTTGCTCATTCTTCAAAAATGAATAAAGCCTGCCCTCTGTGAAGTCTTCCCCTTCACAGACTAAGGCCTCCACAAAGTCATTAAACATGGTACATAATTCTACCCTACAGAATTACTCTACACTATAATTATTTATTTCCAAATCATTCTCTTCTACTAGACCGAGAAAACTTAAAAGGAGCCTGCGAACGGTTTTGTTAGCAATTTCCATACTCGTCGTCGTCGGCAGCCGTCCGTCTCGAGAGACGATGGTGTAGCTTCTTAAGAGTCTATCTGCACCGCCGAGAATGGCTCTGCAGTCCAACTCGGGAGTGACACGGTATCTGTCTCCTCCCGTGTTGAATCGACATCTTGTGATGACGCTGGAGTGTCCTCTCCAGTGAAGCTGAAGCTACAGAGCCTGGGCAGGGTGATATGGAGGGTCTGCTGTTGCCCATGCAGCAGACCCCCCCCCTCTTCGCAGCTGAAGGGTCCAAGGGAAAGACGGAGTCAATACAGCTTGGCTTCAGGTGCGCCGCAGGAGTTGCCGGTGTTGACTACAACGTCAAACCGCCTTAGGGACTCCGGCTCCGGATTTTCTGTCGGGGTTTACTCCCTTAGCCTTTCCCCTGAAGAGGTATGCCGCAAGGCAGCGGAGGTTTTTTGGAGTCAGAGTTTTCCTTCTCTGATGTCTTTAAAACAATATACCATAATTATTTAGCCAAACTCTTTCAAAAAGGTCATTTTGAATAATACTCTTTGCAACTGCCTTCAGAATCAATTTTGGTAACATAAGACTGATTTCATCAATCATCTAGAAGATTGGAGACACAATCAATTTGGAATCAATGTTGGAAGGCAATTTAAGTGGTTCATTAAATGTTGCTTCGCTGATTGGATTTTTGAATCTTCCTAGGCAGGAGTACCAATAAAAGGAACAAATATTCACACACAAAAAAACAGTAACTAGAGGGTAAGAAAATTGTTTCTGAACTTTTGATACAAAGAATCAGCAACATTATTTTCATTTAACACAAATTTGGAAGTACAGTATTCCCTCACTTATTGAAGGTATTATGTTCTAGACATAATACCTTCCCTCGCAATAGGTGAAAATCCGCGAAGTAGGAACCTTACATTTATTTTAGTATTTATATATATATTAAGGCTTTATAAACCCTTCCCACAACTTATAAACCATTCCCAGTCCCTTATTAACCTTTCCCATTCCCTTATTAACCTTTTCTACACTTTTATAAATACTACTTATGTTCTTAAACATATTCTACTCTTAAATCTATGTAAACTTTTAACGACATATGTATACAGTACTCCAAAAATCCGCAATAAATAATTAAATATTTTTTAAAATCCCGTGATACAGTGAGGCCGCGATAAGTGAACCGCTATACAGAGAGGGACTACTGTATTTAGAAAACATGCTAACTGAAACCAGACTGAAGCCAAAACAAATGACACACAGAGGCACATCTGCCTAGTCAGAAGTGTCAAATGTCTGGGAAACACAATGAACTCATCTTACTCCTTACCATTTTTTTATATAAGGGGGGTCACAAAGTATGGTCCAAATTAAGATATAACTGTTACAATTCTATCTTTTAAAGTTTGTGGTGTCCTCTGTGAGAAATAAGCCATGTTAAACTTTAACATAATTTCCATGAGAATTAACAAAAATTAACATCAAGGATTAATTTATACCTTAATAAATCTAATCAAAATGTTAACTGGATGTCAAGATAAAAACCAGGAAAAGATAGGATGTAGAATGCTCAATACAAGTAAAAGGACTGAGTTAATCTGAGAAGAGGAGAGAAGGAGGCATGCAAAGAATTAAAAAGAAATGACAAAGATACCCAAATGGTTTTGATAAAAGTACTATGAAGATGCCCTGGTTGGTGTGGCTTAGTGGCTTGAGTGCCAACCTGTGAACCAAAAGGTCACCAGTTTGATTCCTAGTCAGGGCACATGCTTGTGTTGGGGGCCAGGTCCCCAGTTGGGCGCGTGAGAGAGATAATCAATCTCACTCTTTCGTCCTCCCTTCCTCTCTAAAAATAAATAAGTAAAAATATATAAGTTAAAAAAAAAAAGTACTACGAAGCTAAGGAACCTAAGTCACAATATAAGCAGACATGTCCAATAACAATGGGATAGTCCATTAAATGGCAGCAGTCCGACAATGATACACTACGATGCCAACTCATATGGCAAAAAAAGGGGGTGGGGGTGGATGAAAAGGAGAAATACAGTATATTAAATCAAAACCATGCTAAAAAAAGAACAGAGTAAGATTCCATTTTTTTAAATTGTGGATGTATATTTGGACATATATTGTACTTTTCTAAAAAGTACAAAAAAAAACACTTTCAAAATTATTCAGCAACTAAGTTACATATAAACAGGTAGTCAACCAATAAGCAAAGGAACTATCACTACTACTTCCATAATTTGACAAGCTTCAGTAAGCACCTCTCAGGTCACACAACAGATACCAACGCCATACTGTAATTCATTCTAGACTCTTCGGAGCATATCATGATGGCAGAAAGTACAGCCATATGTCCCTTTATTTCCTTAAGGATATGAAGAAGAAGTGGTGTAAGCACAAGAGTTGCATTGTAAGATAGCTGGGGATTTTGTATTCACTATTACAGAGGTACGCCAATATTCTGAACAGAAGTTCAGTCTCCCACCATTATAGATGATGAGGAATCTCCAGAACCCACAAAGAAAGTAAGTCCAAGTCCCATCTTACTAAAAAAAAAAACCAAACAAAACAACAACAACAAAAAAACAAGTTGCAGCTATAGGAATAATAATTTGACAGCACAACTAGCTATGCTATTTCTGCTAATGTATTCTCTGCAAAATGAATGGACTAAAGATTCATGCATGTAAAAACTAGGAAATAAAATAACTACAATTTGGTAACAGTACATATTATACTTAACTTGGTTATTAAGTTTTTCTTTCTTTTTAACTGATTTTTAAAAAATTACTATGTAAAAGGAGAGCCCCCCCGCCCTTTACCCCCTCTTTAAACTACTCAACAGAAAAGCTGCTGTAAACCTTCACAAATTCTCTCATTCTCTGGCTCCGCTTAAACAGAACTTTCTGAAGATATATAAACCTAAGACCTCCATCAATGCTAATTTCAGGTGCTTATGGAGGCCACCTAAATAAATCTTTTTTTTTTTTAATAAGAGGATTAAAAAAGGCAACAGATTTAGAAAGCATTCCTGGGGCTATACCACACAACATCAAGTGTGGCCTGTCTTCAGAAACTTTAAAAAGCATCAAAGGAGAAAGGACTGACCTCCTTTTTATCTGTAGCAGGAGAAAGAAGCGAAATAAAGAGGGAATGCCTAAAAGAAGAAAGAATTCAGATGGAGCCAGGTAAACAAAGCCAACCCAAAGGTACTCTACATTAATGTCTGGCTAAAATTTAGCCCTCCTGAGTCATAGCTGAACACAAGCCAAGTTTGCTAAATTGTCCATACTTTAATTTCAAAGTGAAAAATAAACTGTTTTAGTTAATGGAAAGATTATGTACTTGCCCTAAAATTTTAATCATATATTGGGTTGGCCAGAACGGCTGTTTAGATTTTTTCCATAAAATAAAAAGGCAGTTTTCATTTCTACCAATAGCTTTATTGATTTGGCTATTTTGACTATGTTGGCTATCTCCCACGTGGTATAATGTTGATTGTTCTCAATTAAGGTCTCTAGTTGATCGCTATCTACTTTAAGAGGTCTACCCGACCATGGAGCATTGTCCACTGAGAAATCCCCAGCACGATACTTCACAAACCACTTTTGACACATTTGATCAGTCACAGCACCCTCTCTACACACTGAACAAATCTATTTTTGCATTTCAGTTGTTTTTACCTTTCTTGAAATAATAAAGCCTAATATGCCAAAAACGTTGCATATTTTCTTCCATCTTCAATATTAAAATGGCTACACAAAAATTCACTCAATTTTGCTAAGTTGTTTTTAATGCAGGCTGATATGACACCTGTCGCTTACAATCTAACAAAATTGTTTCAAAGTTAAAGACAACTAAGTCCTACTAGAGTCATCTTCTAGAGGAGAAAAACAAACTTTTTGCCCAACCCAACACAAAGCATCCTTTCCAAATCAGCCCAACTGTCTCTTAAAATTATCTATCATTATTCATGTATTTGCCTCTTCACCCACAAATTCCTCAAAAAATGTTACCAAAAAAAAAACCAAAACAGTTTAAATAATTAAAATGCTACATAAAATGTTACCCCCAAAAAAAGTTTAAATCATTAAAATACCACACAGAAAAACATATAGAGTACTCTTGGAATACTCTAAAGAATTCACTGCCACAGACTTATTTTTCAAATGAAAGGGTTATTTGCCCCTATTAACAAAAGCTTTTAGTCTTCCATATAAGCATTATTAATATAAATAAGTCTAAAAACCTAGAGCTTCCCCTTTGTTGTCTGGTGTACTCTACATTCCTACCACAAGATGGAAGACTATAAGAGAAACAATAGGACTCTGGCAAGAAGGAAAAAACGGGTTTAGACTCATCAATAAACAAACTCCTTAATTTGAGATTGTCTGGGATCTCATTCTAGTACTGCAAAGTGGTGATTTCCAATTCTAGACACCCTAGTCTCATCCAGATTCCAAATAATGATATTAGAGGTGAAGAACCATATTTTGGTAAGTACTACCTCAACAGTAACTATTATTTGTGTTAATATAAACACATCACCTAACATAACAATTGTAAGTTTTATTTGTCCTGGCCAGATGGCTCAGTTAATTGGATCGTCATCTCATACACTGAAAGACTGCAAGTTTAATTCCCTGTCAGGGACTTAAGGAAGGCAACCAATTGATGTTTCTCCCTCACATCGCTGTTTCTGTCTCTCTCCACCTCCCTCCCGCCCTCCTACTCAGGTTAGGATTAAAAATAAAATAAAAAAAATTTTAATTTAAACTAAATAGAAAAACAAAACGAAAGCATTAAAAAAAGAGAGAGACTGAAGAATGTCCATGGTATAAATGCAAGGTGTACTTCCTTTCTTTGAAGATCTGAAGTTCAGAATTACAATCCTTTCTGTAGGAAAGAAAACATATCAAGTATCACATAGTTTAAGAATAAACGGCAAGGCCCTGGCCAAGTAGCTCACTTTGTTATAGCATTACCCCAATATGCCAATATTGCAGATTCAATCGCCAGTCAGGGCACATACATGACACAACCTATGAATGCATAAATAAGTGGAACAATAAATTGATGTTTCTCCCTCTCTCTCTCAAAATCAATTTTAAAAAAAGTAAATGCCAAAATTACAAATTCTCTTTTTTGTAAATATTACATTCTACTAATAGTTCATGAGCCCAGTTAAGGAAATACAACCAGGATTCTCAAAAATAATCTAATACTGGATCAGAAACATACAAAACCTGATTTCTAAAAAGTATCCAGCCATGTAATATGAAAAATAGGAATTTATTAAGATACACAATACAAGAAATATTGTTTATATGACAATGACGCTTCGATCCCCCTCAAAGTAGGCACCTTGGGACCTCACAGTTCTCCCAATCACCATCAGCTGCCCTATCATATTTCCCTCAATCTCATCAATGGTCTGAAATCTCTTCTCTTTCAAAGGTGATTTTATTTTGAAAAAAGCCAGAAGTCGCAGGGTGCTAAATCTGGGCTGTAGGGGGGCTGAGTCACCTCAAAAAACTGCATGAGACGTGATGCATGAGCAGGCACCATGTCATGATAAAGTTGCCAATCACTAGTTGCCCAGAGCTGAGGCCTTCTGAATCATCCAAATAGTTTCCACGGACGAGAATGCTCAAACTTAATGCAAAATTGGATGTAGATTCATTGCTCTACTCACTCAGTCACTTTGAATGGGATGGCCACACATGCTCTCTTGACAGTATCTGCCACCCCCACTGACTAGTACAGTGAAGTCATCATTGTTCACAGATGCGCATTCCAGTTCACTCTCCTTGGCTGCCAAGTGGCATCGATGTCACACCAACCATTCTCATTATATTAACAATGGCTGGACTTTTTCTGAACAGACTGCGAGTGTGTGTATCCAACTAACAATACATTATGAGTACTGTACTTACCTCCACATGCTGTAAACCATAAACAGTCAGGGGTGGGGGAGCAGAAAAAAATGGAACGAATTATTTCATTCCAACAAGACCAGGATATAGGAATTAAAGCTTGAGAGAACCTGTGAGAGGTTCAAAGAATTGGAACTAAGTCTGGAGGAAAGTATGTTATTAGTAGGGGGTGATCGAGTGTCCTAGTTTGCCTGAAAGTTATTTTTACACCTGTTGTCCCATTCAGATAATACATTCTTTCACTCTCAAAAGTGACCTAGTTTGGAATAAATTATAATACATGTCACCCTAGTTATAAGTGACCTAATAAAAGTCTACATGTAGCAAAGGAATTAACATACGACTACTATCTACTCCTGTTGTATTTGCAGGCTATATTCCAATTCTTCCCCAGCATTCCTAAACATGCATCCAACCCTGAGAAAATCATCTAACTGCCTAAACTTCAATGAATCCTCTATACAAATGATTTTCAACTTTCTTTTCTGAAAATCAATCTAAGGTCCTCTGAAGAGCTGGAGATATTAGAAATTTTCATCTCTATGCCCAAAAATATCTCATGCTTATAAAAGAGGAATATAATCTCAACTGTGACCTGACTGATCAATTTTTGGTTTTAAGCAATCAAGACCCATTCTTCATTTGTTAAAGATTTTATTTATTTATTTTTAGATTGAGGGTAAAGGAGGCAGAGAGAGGGAGAGAAACATCGATGTGCAAGAGAAACATTAATTGGTTGCCTCTTACACGCCCTCAACCTGGGACCTGGCACACAACCCAGGCATGTGCCCTGACCAGAAATCGAACCAGCGACCTTTCAGTCTGCAGGCCAGCGCTCAGTCCAGTGAGCCACACCAGCCAGGAATCCTGTTTTCTTTTATCTTCCATAGTGTGTGGTACGGTACCACATGCACGTGTTGCTATGATGGCATAAGTATTTATAGATGTATAAGCAAAACAAAAGCCCATTTCTCCACACAAAGTTCAGGGAGAAAAAAGAAAATAACAGGCAAAAAGTCCTCCCATAGCTAGGTTCATGTAGTTCTATAACAGTCAAGCCCAAATCTAAAAATTAGGAATCCAAAACCATTTTCATGGCTTCAGAGTCTACCTCATTCAGAAAACACAAGTTTCATGTCCCCAAAGCAATTAAAACCTAAGATTCTCTATATTCCATCTTCCCACAGCTTTCCAAACCTCAGTACAAATAAACAGAAACCCTTCTTATTCAACAATATTCATTGCATACTATAATATGCCAAATTGTCTTAGGAGTTGGAAATATACAATAGTGACCCTGGCTAGTGTGGCTCACTTGGTTGGAACACTACCCTATAAACTGAAAGGTTGCAGGTTCGATTCCTGGTCAGGGCACATGCCTGGGTCACGGGTTCGGTCTCAGTCGGGGTGCATGTGAGAGGCTACCAATCAATGTTTCTCTCTCACATCAATGTCTGTCTGTCTCTCTCTCTCTCCCTGCACTCCTTCCCTTCCCCTTCTCTCTAAAATCAATAAGCATGTCCTCAGGTGAGGATTACAATATAAATATATAAAAAGAGATGAGGGGACAAAATTCCTGCCATCATGAAACATAAACTAGGGGGGAGAGACAATCTTGTAAACAAATGAACCAATATGCGTCAGATGGTGGTAAGTGTGGGATGGGTATATGTTTGGAGGAGGTTCCTATTTATACCTAATGATCCGGAGTCTGGGATAAGAGACTTTTAAAAACTACAGTAGCAATGGTAATGTGTCACCAGTGGCCTGGAAGCCTATGGAACTGACCACTATGATCAGCTAACATCTCCACATAAGAGGGGAAGTATGAAGGCATCACATTCATTCTATTTCACACATGTCTGCTTCATCCTTGCCAAATCAAAGTCATGTTGAAAAGAAATCTTCTCTTAGTGATTCTGCAAAACCTCTAGTTTTATGTAGACAGCAAGTAGGGACCATGAGTATCTCATATATTAATTCATACTCTTCACAATTAAGTCAAAGCTATCTGTTCACCTTGAGTCAAAATGATAACAGTCACTTACTATAGTTCATTAAGTGCCACATCTGTGGCAAGTAGGCATCAAGGGAGCCCTCTAAGCCACTGGGTGACATGTGAAAGCCATTTCTGAAAAATCTTTTCTCAAACTGCTATAAACAGTAATGACACATATAGCTAAAAATAGTAAAAAACAAATAATAACCTATCTACAAAGCTTTAAATTTTGAAATAATGCTCCATAAACAGAAAATCTGAGTAATTGACATATATTAATAAATCACCACAAAATAAAGTCAAAGTATTTTTCCTAATTAAACTTAGGGCGTTAAGTTTTCACAAAGAATAATCACTAGGAATATTTTAACAATAATTTTAAAAAACTCTATCCTCACACATTTCATTATCACACAACTGTTTTTAAAAATTCTGTTTGACCCATGTTTGCTTGTTTCTTGGCACTTAAAACAAAAAACAAAAACCCTGATTAATTTCATCCTGACAAATGCCTCCCATAAAAGGCATAATATCTTCAGAGATTAAAAAAGATCTGCTTTATTAAGCTGCTAAACTTAAAGTGAAGATGTTAGTTTTTTAACTTAAAAAGTGCATGTAAATTATGCCTCAACTAATGTTAACAAAATGGGGGAGTGGGGCACTGGTTCAAATGTAAAAATCCAAACTTTGGCCACCAAAAAATGTTAATCTGAGAATAAGAAAAAACAAACTCGAAATGGTGCCCAACTATAGGAAATTTGGTATTACTTTATTTAAATTCCAAAATAAAGTTATTTGATTCATGCTGTATTTAAAAAGGCTTTAACTACTTCTCAATAATAGGCATTGTGAGAAACAGACCTCTGCTACTAGAGAATTTTAGAAACAATGAATTTAACACCTAACACATATAGTATGTAATATTTACAGTGGTTTTGTTTATTTAGTAGTTCTACTTCTCCGTACCAACTACAATAAAACTAAGAATAGAATAGGTGATTCTTTCATGGAAGTATCTATCTATGTTTAGGTATGTAGATAATATCACATAATTTTCCAAAATCTACATTCTCTCCTTAGATGGGTATCTGAAGAGTCCCTCAAATTTCTGAATTTATCTTCCTCTTGCTTATGAAAATGTAATATAAATCTTAAATGGTCTAGAGAAGTAGCAAGGAAAAATTAAACCACCTTTCTCCCTTCGTTCTACAATACTAATCTGTCACCAGTTTACATTTTTGCTGTTGTGACAAAGGCTCCCCAAATAAGCCTTCTACACAATTAAAATGCTACTACTTTGCAAACTACTACTTTTCAAGTATGATCCCTCCCTAAACCTGACAAATACTGGAGAATATAAACTAGCTTTTGCTTTCACTGCTATGTTGGATACCTTCAGAACTGGATTGACAGTTCTTTCTATTTCTTTCAAGTTCATTTCTCCCTAAACCTCTTCTCTGACTCATACTTATTTCATAGTCTACCCTAAGTGCTATTCATTTCTAATCTCTGCTTCAAACAATAACAATGATGCTAATTTCACCACCACAAACATTATACTCAGGGCTCTCCTATCATCACTTCCACGTATGGCCCCATCCATTTCCATGTGCTAGGACTGTACTATAATAGGATAGTGACAGCATAACGAGCAAAGGATGTAAACCAAATTCCAGATTCACTATTGACCATTATGACTTCAGACATGTCAATTAGCCTCTCAGTTTCAATTTCTCCACTTAAAAAAAAAAAATGAATCATTGTCACAACAATATATTGTAAGGCAACGTATTTAGAGCAGTTTGTAAGCTTTAAAGCACCATTACCAATAGTAGACACTTTTACTTAGTACCGTAATTTATTGGTAAGGTTTTCCCTCATTTTAGTAGACTATTCCACCATCAGTTTCCCAATATAGTATTATGAAATCACCTCAAATTCACTGACTTTTGTAAAACCTTCTTTAGGTTTTCTTCAGCTGGGAAGTGTTACCATAGTTACTTGCACTTGATCTGAGATGTGGCTAAATCTTTATAAGTGCAAATTTTTAAACATTTTACAAAGTTCTTTTAATCCTCAGTCATCTGATTATTAGGACAGCCTTGTGACAAGCAAGGAATGCTGTTATCTCCAATGTAAAATTTAAACACAAAGGAGTAGCTGTGCTGGAACTAGATACTTTAAAACAAAATCTTTCCACTAGAGCAGTAGTTCTCAACCTTCCTAACCGCGACCCTTTAATACAGTTCCTCATGTTGTGGTGACCCCCAACCATAAAATTATTTTCGTTGCTACTTCATAACTGTAATTTTGCTACTGTTATAAATCATAATGTAAATATCTGATATGCAGGATGTATTTTCATTGTTACAAATTGAACATAATTAAAGCACAGTGATTAATCACAAAAACAATATGTAATTATATATGTGTTTTCCAATGGTCTTAGGCGACTCCTGTGAAAGGGTGTTTGACCCCAAAGGAGTCGCGACCCACAGGTTGAGAACCACTGCACTAGAGGGATGCCTGAAGATATACAAGATATACATATTTTCTCTCAATTCTCTGTCTCTTCATTCCAAGTGGTCTGAGTCTTGTCATCAACTATTCTAAAGCTCACACATTCTCTCTTTTTAACCCTCACAAATCTAATTCCTAGTATAGACAGTAAACCATCTATTGTCTGGTACAGTATATTCTACTCATGAGAATCACCTTCATTCTGGCTATAATAAACTAAACTTGACTAGATGTAAGAAGGTATATTATTCAACCCAAGTGCACAAGGAACAGGTTTCAAGAGTTTTGGGCATCCCCATCTCCAAGCACCTCAGAAAATCACAAGACTTCAATTATAAAGCAAAGTTTTTTAAAAAGGCCCTGGCTGGTGTGGCTCAATGGATTGGGCACCAGCCAGTGAACCAAAAGATCGCCGGTTTGATTCCTGGTTGGAACACATGCCTGGGCTGCAGGCAGGTCCCCCGTTGCGGGCCTGTGAGAAGGAACCAGTCAATGTATCTCTCACACACTGATGTTTCTCTCTCCTTCTCTCTCTCTTCCCATGTCTCTAAAAATAAATACAATCTTTTTTTAAAAGAAGCCAAGAATGTTACAAAACAAACTAAGTCAACTCACCGGATTTTCTGTGAGTAGTGCCTACATGATTTTACATGAGAGGAATACATAAGGCAGTTTTCCAGTCATCCGCCCAGAGATGTAATCATTCTAATTAGAATAGGTAAACTATGTTTTTAAAAACCTCAAAAGCTACACTACCTTCTAGTTGGTCACTGGTTAAGTTAGGAAAACCTAACTAATGAACAAAGTCAAAGAAAAAGCACTTCTACGTTAAGTCTACAGACCCAAAAATAGGAAGAAGCTTAAGCTTCTCTCTTAAAAGGTTTCCCCCAATAGGAAGAAATGGCTTTCTCCCTGCAGTAAGTCAAGCAGTATCTCAGCCTCCTGAGCTACTTTATAAAATAGCTTCCTAATTTAGCTGCCAGTTACAAACTGTCTAACTAAATTTTAAGTCAGCACCCATGGTTGTTTTTTACCAATACTCAAACATTTTGTGCAGTGTTTCTGGGATGTGCTACAGATATCACCTAAAAATAACACTTTGGCCAAGTCTAAGTCACCAATTCAAAACGATATGTTGCAAGAATATGAAGAACAAAAAATAAATGAGTGTTTATATTGTACCAAGTCTAAAATCTTAAATTAAAACCTAACACAAATTCCAAACCTGGTATCTACACAATTAACATTATTGCTGTAAAGAAAAGTTACAAGCTAATGTTGAGAAAAGAAAAAATAAAGGAGGAAATACTACCAGCCAAACCATAACTCCTCAGTCATTATACAACTGGCTTTACTTCTAAAAGGAAATGTACAAATGGGAATAAGGATAATGTAGTTATTTCGTCCCAATCTGAAAACAGAAGATGAAGTGATGATGTAAAGAACAAACCAGATGGCTCCTTTAGTTTCCTATCAGAAGATCAAATGCATGTATCCTATAATCCTATTAAATACGCAGTTTTTAAAAACAAATTGATTGCACAGCAATCCATTCACCATCAAATCTTCACATTGACCTTAACTATCAAAACTGAACCAATTCCCTCACAACAGCTCACCTGAAATTAAACTAACTACAATTATAAAATCAGTTTTATTTTCTACTCACCTAATATAAATGCTACACCTTCCCAAAATCCTGCCCCTTTCTTTCCAAAAATGCTATCTAAAAATAGACAAACTTAGCAGTTAAAAAAGGTATCAACAACTTTTAAAATAACTTTCCTAGGTTAAATTACATATTGAATACAAGTAAAGATTATTCTAAACTACACCAATAAGTTGCTTATTTAATTTCAAGTCACGAAAGGTAAAAAGGTAACCAAAGAGAAAGTCAGCTCACACTGTATTTGGCAAGTCAATTCAAAACTAGCTACATGTACTTGCACATGTAGTGTTTGTTTTTTTGCTCTTCTCTTAATAGTTATCATGGGCAAACAAAAGGCTATAGGCCAAAAATGAGTAGTTAGTCAGAAAAACTGATGCAGCCTTGGCCTATGACAGAGTTCTAGCATTAACTCATCCACAATATATATCCACTGTATACATATACGTCAAGAAAACATAGTCCTTCCAACAAGCAAACAATAATAATGCTTTGATTTCTATGGTTCTATGAAATTAAAATAAGGGATAAAATGAGGTTTGAGGCAATAATTCACAAGTTCATCATTTAAACCAATAATTTTAAGATGATGTTACTGTGCATATGAGGATATAGTGATGGATTAGTGATGCTCCATTATATAATTTCAGGTGATCTCCCATTAGGACCAAGAGCCAACAAATGCAAGACAATTAGCCAGTCTAAGTCATTTAGTCGGTGGCAATAGTTAAGGGACCACCACCATCATTCTGTTTCAGGAATCAAATTCATTATCCTAGCATGAACACCATAAACCTATCAGGTGAACCAACTAACTGAAGACCAAGATCACATATGAGTATTTTCAACATAAAGATTAATTCTATTCAAGAACTTCATATTTAAAAAATAAACAATAAACAGCTGACCAAATAGTTCACTGGCCCAGTATATGGAAGTCAATTATCTTCCTCAAAGGTTTATTAAATATTTACTAAAATACTATTATGCACCAGGCATTATTTTCTGGGTACTGGAAATTCCAAGATGAATAAAGCAGAGTTCCTGTTTTCAGGAGAAACACACACAGGATGCTACGAGGGGGTATGGAAAAAAAAAAAAAAAAAAAAAAAACCCCGAAATTATTTTCTGAAGGGCTTCCCCTTCTAGGTGAGTGTTCTAAGAACCCATCTGTATCAGTGTGCCTGCTGGCAGATTGTGAGAGGCTGCAATTAACTTCAGTGAATTTTTAAAAAAAACTCTTTCAATGCATTTGCCCATTTCATGATGGGTGACTACCACATCTGCCCAGACTGGGCTGAGTGTTCAGCAGGTTTTTACCAAAAACAGCATAACCCCCGTGTTCCACCCTCCCAATTCACCTGATCTCGCTGCCAGTGATTGTTTCATTTGTTTGTTTCCCCAGATGAAAAGTCATCAAAGGGAAACATTTTGCCAATGTGGAAGTGATTGGGGGGGCGGGGGGTATGGCAGAAGCACTATTAAGGCATCAAAATTAATGAGTTCAAAAACTGTTTTGGACAGTGGATGGGTTTACTTTGAAGGGGACTTAAGTTTAAACATGGAAGAATACACAATTTTTAATAAATAAATTCCAGGGTTTTCTGGGTCCCCCCACCCCATATGAAAGGAGAAAAGAGAAAAGAAAATGCTTCTGCAGAACAATAGGGGAGCAATCTGATTACTAATGCTACCCATAGTTTGCTAAAGATGGCTCATTAAAGGGGGGCTGGGAGGGTGGAAAGAAGAGTCCTGTCCTCCCTCACCAAAGAAGGGCATTCAACAGAAACATACATGCCCAAAGGAGACAAACCTGGAAGAAAGAGAATTATCCTTTGGTCAACCTGGCTAACTGAAGTGAAAAATGCAGAATAGCAAACATCTGAGACATGGTTGAAAAGGCTAATATGAAGTCTTTCACTATTGATTACTTTTACATTTTTCACATATTTTCAAAAAGATAAACAAAAACTCATTTTGTTGGCCATTTCCTCCTAAAACAAAATCATAATAAAAAATGCTCCTTCTTACTCCCAATAGCAGTAATATATGTAAGTTCAAACTGTTTTTTCAAATAATGATGATATACTTGGTCGCTGGGACAGTCTAATGGAGAATGAAGCAAAAATTAATAGAGAAACTGTCCCTAATCTTAGTTTCCAAAGCACCAAGCCAAGAACAAAAAGCTAAAGGGGCACAAATATAGCCACAAAATAGCAGAGCAGAGAGGCAATTTAGACAATAAGCAATTTAAGTAAGGGATTTTCCTAAGCTCATATGAAGTTGGGGCCAACATCCCATAGTCCAGTTCATATTAATAATTTACTCTAAGAAGTACAGGAAGTTGCTTTTTCCAAATGTAATCTTACATATTTACAGAAATTGTATTACTCAAAGAAACGTTTTCTCCTAACTATATCCCATTCCCTCAAAGTTCTCTGTGAACTAGGAGTCTCCAGATTGACTGACTTTCACTCAAAGTTCTTAACTGACATTTAAATGTTAAATGTATTCCCTATTTACTTGTACTAGTAGTATCTCAGTTGATATATCTGTACAACAGAGCTAAGACTACCTATCCAGTAGGTTTTTATAAGGATTAAGTGTGTTAACACATGTCAAGAGCTCAGGGCAGAAAGGGTTCCTTACACCTTAGCTATTATTCCCATCATGCAGGTTATGTTCCAACTAAGCTGATTTGACACTAAAGACTTCAGTGTCTTTAACGTTTAAAAAAATCTATCTTCAGAACTTCCGGCCAAGATGGAGGCGTAGACAGACACGCTGCATCTCCCTCCATAACTAAGAAGGAATAAACCTACCTCAAAACTGGGAACAACCAGAAGTTCCAGAAAATCAAACAGCATGGAAGTCCAGCAAACAAAGATATAAACAAGAAATACTCATCCAGACAGGTAGGAGGGGCAGAGACGGGGCAGAGAGGACCCGGTGTGGTGGCGGCAGCAGTGGCAGGCCGGCAGAAAGCACAGTCACAGGTTTTTAAAAGTCAGGAGGGACACCTGGGGAGTGTTCCCAGCTCCTCACCAGACCTCGAAGCTCATGGTCCCAGCACTGGGGAAAATCAAGCCTCATTGCTTCTGACTGTGCAGACCAGTGGGGGTTGGGGCGGAGGCAGAAACTGCCAGTCGCTCAGCAAAGTCCGCTTGTTTAAAGGGTCCCCACGGACCTAGAACGTCAACAGACCCAACCGCTCTGGGAACGACGGCCAGGGCAGTGGGGGAAGTGCCTGGAAAAGGGGTGAGTGCTGAGCAAGTGGCATTGTTTCCTCTCGGACCCCTCCCCCACATACAGCGCCACAACGTGGTTGAAAGAGGTCGCCCTGTACTGAAAAATTCCTAAGGTTCCGCCCCTTACAACATAACAGGAGTGACAGCTTTAACTAGGACTCAGAGATAAACACAGGAAGCTGTCAGAATGAGACGACAGAGAAGTATGGCCCAAAAGGGGTAACGGATCGAGGTTCCAGTGGGAGAACTAAGCGATAAGCAAATAGTCAACCTAACAGATGAGGAGATAGACAGTCTTACAGATGCAGAATTCAAAACACTGGTGATAAAGATGCTCACAGGCTTGACAGATATGCTTGAGTACAGCAAACACATAAAAGAATAAGTGGAGGCTATGCTAAGTGAAATGAAGGAAAATCCACAGAAAACCAATGGTGAAGGGAATGAAACCAGGGTTGAAATCAATGATTTGGAACATAAGGAAGAAAAAACAGTCAACCAGTGCAGAATGAGGAAGCAAGAATTGAAAAAAATGAGGAAAACTTCTCAAATTTTGTGAAGCAGATGGACATACAGGTCCGGGAAGCACAGAGGATTCCAGGCAAGCTAGACCCAGAGGGGACCACACCAGGACGCATCATGATAGAGATGCCAAAGGTGAAAGATAAAGAGAGAGTCCTGGGGGCAGCAAGGGAGAGGTGGAGAGCTGCCTACAGGGGGTGCCTATAGGACTATCAGCTGATTTCTCAGAGCGCACTTTGCAGGCAGGAAGGGACTGGCAAGCAGTATTCAATGTGATGAAAGGCAACCTGCAACCAGGACTACTCTAACCAGTAAGGCTATCATTTGGAATGGAAGGGCAGATGAAGTGCTTCCCAGAAAAGGTGAAGCTAAAGGAGATCATCATCACCAAGCCATTATTATATGAAACATCAAAGGGACTTACTTCGACCATGTCCAGCTTGAAGCAGCTAGAGGAGCTTGAGACCTTCACCCATTGTCCTTTACAAGATTACAAAGGGTCCTAATATTTGGGGGGGGGGGGAGGATAGTTAATTTTTACGAACCAGTGGTATGGACTTGGGGGGGATTGCTGGGGGAGGGGGGTGCTGGGTGGAGGGGAACAAGGGGGAGAAAATTGGAACTGTTGTAACAATATAATCAATAAAAAACATTAAAAAAAAAAAGAAAAAGATCAAAACTGTGAACACTAAAATGACAACAAACTCAAAACTATCAACAACAGAATCTAAAAAAATAAAAACAAAATTCAACTAAGCAAACCAGAATAAGAACAGAATGATGGGTATGGGGATCATTTGGAGGGTTATCAGCTGGGAGGGAGGAGGGGAGAAATGGGGATATGATGCAGGGATTAAGAAGCATAATCGGTTAGTACAAAATAGACAGGGGGAAGTTAAGA
Organism: Furipterus horrens; assembly: GCF_987537825.1. NCBI lineage: Eukaryota > Metazoa > Chordata > Mammalia > Chiroptera > Furipteridae > Furipterus > Furipterus horrens. The sequence continues at coordinate 59,784,876 of NW_028327172.1, read as the reverse complement.
ATAATATAGGAAAGGGTGAAGCCAAAGAACTTTCATGCACAACCCATGGACATGAACTAAGGGAGGTGGGATTGCTGGAGGGAAGGGGGGGTACTGGGCGGAGGGGACCAAAGGGGGAAAATATTGGAACTACTCTAACAATATAATCAATAAAATATACTTAAAAACGAGATCTATATTATTTCTGTTCAGACTTTTTCAAATCCTATGCAATCTACAGATTGAGAAATTCCCAAAGCTCATATATTGCCACTATTAATAATAATTAAGTTTATATAAAAGACTTAAAGCAGCGAAATTTAACTCTCAGCTTCAAGATCAACAAAAACTCCTTGCCTTCCTATTTTAATGCTGGCAGCAGAAAATAAACATATAGCACAATTTTGAAAATCAGCTCTAACTATGGTCCAAATTCACCTACAATAACCAAAAGCTACCTGGAGATGAGATATCTAATGGTTATATGATTAAAATCCAAACTCTCTCCACAATCTAGCCTCAGACAATTGTTCCAATTGTATTACTACTTAAACACAACCTGTCCCTCTCCCAGCCACAAAGCACCCTATTTGTCCTCTACAAACAAACTGTATTCCACTGATCTGTTTGAACATTTTCATTATTAGATTTCAAGTTCCTTTTCAGGTAAGGAACAAGTGTCATTCATCTTTACATTCTTGTCTTCATCACTCTCTCTTCCTGCTCCACTTACTGCTTCTGACCAGGATTTTTGGCAGTACTGATCAATGTTAAAACAGAAGTCAGTCTAAGAACCTTTCCTCCATATTCTTGCTCAGAGAGCAAGAAAATGATTTTAGTACAATTTCCTAGAGAATTTTACTAAAATAACATGAAACAAGAAATGATTTGCTCTTATAATTCTTTATCCACTCAGGCCTTCTCCAAGAAAAATGACTGTCTTCGGTCTTTAGGTATACAAATGTATTAAGATTTATCTCCATTTCACTATCAAAAAAAAAGTAATCTGAGTTTTCATAGGCAATTCACCATAGAGGCCTAAGACCAGAAAAGAAAGGGCGTAAATAGCTAAAGTACGTAGTAGAAAGAAGCCAATCAAGCTCAATGCCCAGCTCATTCAATATAGCATGTTAGTCATATATTTCATTTCTGACTATATTTGAACTTTAAATGTTTTGCCAATGTCATATAACAAAACACACAAACATTTAGCAAACAAGGCCTTATAGCATTCTACTGCCAGATGTGAATAACACAAAGTCTAAAATCCAGGACTCCCTGGAATTCACCTTTACCCACTCACAACCAAATAATCATCATAAGAGAAAGAAAGCAGAAGACAACCCAAGATTTGACTACTAAGCTCACTTGTTTTCAAATATACCAATAATATGTACGTTATGAAATAAATATTTTAGGGTGTCAAACTACCTTAATTTTACACAATCTAATTCTAGAAGTTTATTTCCCAAATTCCATAATTTCTTGCATTTTCAACCAACAAAAATTTAGTTGATCAGGAAAGCACAAGTTCAAACAACCACTGTTCACAGCAAAAACTATTACTCCAACAGCAATCTTTCTCTTCCTTTACATAAAAAATTTTAAAACAGTTTTGGAACACATTAGAAACCACCCATAAAAATTTTCATCCTTCTTCATTTATTCAGCATCTTTTTATTAAATATTTACTATATGCTATATTTAGCATAGTAAAGAAAATAGACAAGGGCACTCTATAAATAATTATAGAAGCTATAAATAATAATCATGTGAAAAGTATCATTGTGAGGAAGTGTAACATACTATGGCAACATGCACATTATTCTGTGTGGACAAAAATACCTGCTTATTGATACTCATGCAACCATGTATTATTATCTTTTCACATATTTAAAAGCCTATATTGAGAACCAAAACAAAAAACAAAAACAGGTCTTTGGATTAGTCCACTCAGATGAAAGAATGTTTGACTCATGTATTTCCATTTATCAGTCAACGACTACCATCAAGAAAATTGTTTCTCCTTCACTACTCTCTATTTCCATATTACAGAGAGATTGTAGAGTTGTCTTCCGTGTCAACTTCAAAGGAAGGGGAACAATTCAAATATCCTTAATTTTCCTTAATACCAACCACCTTGCCTCTTCACATCATATACAAAAATTAACTGAAAATTGATCAAACCTAAAAGAGCTAAAAACTATAAAACACTTAGGAGTAGGATTAGGTATAAGTCTGTATAACTCTGGGTTAGCCAATGGTTTCTTAGATATTATACCAAAAGCATAATCAAAGAAAAATAGAAAACATTAGACAAAATTAAAAACTTTTGTTTATCAAAGGGCACTATCAAAAAAGTGAAAAGATAAGCCACAGGATGGGAAAAATTATTTGCAAATCATATAAGAAATTACTGTAGTATCTGAAATTTGTAAAGAACTTTTCTAACACCCCAAAGACATAAAGAACCAAGTTTTAAAACAGGCTAAGGATCTGAACAGACATCTTTTTAAGACTATACAAGGGGTCATCAATAAGCACGTAAAAATATGCTCAACATCATTAGTCATCAGGAAAGCAAATCAAAACCACAAGATACCACTTAACTTCCACAAGGATAACTACAATAAATTTTTAAATTAATTTTTAAAGAAACTTGAAAACAACAAGTGTTGGCAAAAATGTGGAGAAACTGGAACCTTCACACATTGCTATTGGGAATATAAAATGGTGCAGCTGCTATGATAAACAGTCTTGTAATTTCTCAAAGTTAAACATATAATTTTTGATCCAGCAGGTCTTCTTGGTATTTACCCAAGAAAACTGAAAACACATGTTCACATGAACACTTGTACACAAATGTTCATAGCAGTATTATTCTTACCAGGTTTGAAAGAGTAAACAACCCAAATATTCATCAATGAGTGAATGGATAACCAAAATATGGTACATCCACACAATGGAATATTATTAGATTGTAAAAAATAAAAAAAAACTACTGCATGATAGAACACTGATGAACTTGAAAGAATTATACTAAGGGGAGAGGGGGGAAAGGACATAAAAGGCCACAAAGTGCATGATCCCATTTATAGGAAATGTCCAGGATAAGAAAAAATCCATTGTTACATGAATTACATCTCTATTTACAAACTACAAAATAATAAAAATAATAATCACTTTACCTCACAATCCCTTTTTTCACATTAGCTTTGGATTAGTTAGATAATATTTCAAATCATTCAATACAACACATGAATTAAATTTTTCGAAACAATTGTTTCAAGTACATCAAAAAGGTCTGCCAAACCTCTCCAGTATGAATACCACCTGCTATTTACTGTCTGATATATACTTGAATTACAATAAGATTTTTTTGCATATTAGATGTATTTAAAACAGCGGTTCTCAACCTGTGGGTCACGACCCCTTTGGGGGTCGAACAACTCTTTCACAGGGGTCGCCTAAGACCATCGGAAAACACATATAATTACATATTGTTTTTGTGATTAATCACTATGCTTTATGTTCAATTTGTAACAATGAAAATACATACTGCCTATCAGATATTTACATTACAATTCATAACAGTAGCAAAATTACAGTGATGAAGTAGCAATGAAAATAATTTTATGGTTGGGGGTCACCACAAGATGAGGAACTGCATTAAAGGGTCGTGGCATTAGGAAGGTTGAGAACCACTGATTTAAAAGGTACATTTCTACCTGTTAAGTATCCACAAGATTATTAACTCTATTACCGGAATGTGAAGTTTTTCAAGACACAAACCAGGACCCTTATTCTCAGGTTACAGTCACATGAGACTACCTAATTATTAATATACTTATTAATTACATAATTAATCACTAGAAACATGTACATTAAAACACAGCAACTGAGTGAGTACACCCTATGAAGTCACATGTAAAGTATATCTGAAATCTTTAGTGAGAGAAGAAGATTGGAAAGCATTTCTAGCTTCCTCAACCATTTCTCAGAAGTGTCCCTTGAGTAAAATTACCATCCTTAGGTTGGTTTTAGTAGTAAGTTTGTTTCTATAAATACCAGAATGACTTCAGAAATTTCTGCTGAAATTCCAAGTGTTCAGAGAAAACTTTCAGCTATTCCCACTAGCCACTGGAGTCAAGTGATGGTCTAGATTCAGTGTTTCAACTATCACAACCATCACTACTACCACTACAACCCTTGCCTCAAACTTCATAAGGCTTCATTCTAAGGGTCATTTCTTTCCTTTTACATTTTTATTATCTACTAAGTGTACTTTATCCCTCCTACCTCTAAAGTGCGCAATACACTTACACTCTGGAGGCACACTACACATGGACTACAATGTGATCAGCACCCCTTGAAGCTGTAAGAAAGCAGCTCTGATCAACATTTCAAGTCTATTTCTGGTCCCTTGTTTAATTCTTAAAATTAATTTCTGCAACACATGCATTTTCATATAGTTTTCAAACTGAGCAACTGCAGCAAAAAATTTTTTTTGCTGTAACAGTATTTTGGAACACACCACATAATAGCGAAACAAAGCTAGATCTCTTAATACCGCATGTGTTTCATGAAGCACAGAGCAACTTGTTATGTATTTATCAATGCTACTGATTGACTTTATATATATACATTTGTAGCCACGTAACTGCAACTAAGATAATCATAAAAATATTAAATGTCAGGGAAGATCTCTATGCTATGTCTTTAAGTTGTTCATGGAAAAGTCTGAGCTGTGAAAGGAGATAACAGGTAATTGTTCAATATTTACTGAGCACCCACAGGATCACTGATTAGGTATCTTGGGAAGAGATATAAAACAGTACAAAAATAGTTCCTATTCCACAGAGAAAACATACATGAACCCAAAATACGTATAAAAGCATGATACTAACTACAGTTAAACAAAATTATAAACTTTAAACAGTAGCAATAATGTGTGAACGATAAGACCACCATAAATGCGAATGCTAACAAAAGCAATTTAATTTAAAGGATGGATCTGTTATGACAGAGGAAAATGAAGATATTTGAGAATAAAGAATGCAACATGCTAAGTCTAATGGTTCAAGGGGCCAAGAACTCATTTGAAACAATTGATACCTATACCTGCTTGGCTGAAAAGAAATAATTCAGATGTTTGGGGTGGGGAAAAAAGTGAGGAAAAAACAAAAATCAAGAGTCCCAAAAATGACAAGCTTTATTTAAGGCCTTTTAGGGAAGGAAAGGAAAAAAAAAAAAAAAGACATTAAAGTGAAACTTTTTGCCTGCAGCAGTCCCCTGTCCAAGTCGCACAGCACATTCTTTCCAATATACTTAATGTATGACATAATCAAAGGATTATGCCACATATCCTGTTCAAAGTCCTCCAATGGTTGGGTCACTGTTAATCACCAAATCAAATACAAAGTTACTCTGAGAGTTTAAAGGACCTCTTAAAACTAGTTCCTCTCTGAGAATCCTTTGCTCCCTTCTAATACATGCTCTTCCTTAGAGTTGCATTTTTTAGCTGCAGAACTTTCACAATGCTAAAAATTGAGGGCCCCAAAGAGCTTTTGGTTATGTGGTTTTTCTCTATTAATATTTACTGTTAGAGATTAAAACTTAGAAAATTTAATTTTTTAATTCATTTAAAAAAACTCATCACATGTTAATATTTTCCATGAAAAATCACTATTTTCCAAAATAAAAATTTAGAACAATGGCATTTAGAACAGTGGCAAAGTTTAGAACATTTGCAAAATTGTTTACATCTAGCTTAATAGGAAACAGTTTGATTCTCATGTCTGCTACTACATTCAATTTGTTGCAATATCACATATCATACAGCCTCTGGAAAACACTACTGTATAGTCGTAAAAGGCAAATAATGTCTTAATATACAAATAGTTTTGACCTCACAAATATACTGAAAGAGTCTTAGGGGCTCTCAGGAATCCTAGAACCACACTTTAAGACACTGCCAGGAATAAATGAATATAGTTTATTCATTTCTTGGAATAGAAAAGCATTAAGTAAGAAGCATTAACTAAGATGAAAGCATAGACCTGATGCTAGACTAACTAGGTTCAAATCCCAGTTCTCCCCTTCCTGGCTGTGTGAGCATAGGAAAGTTAGTAAAATGGTTATAATAATAAGATCTCTCACAAAGTTATTGAAAGAAATAAGCTAGTTAATTAATGTAAAGTGATTAGTATGGTTGAGTGCCCAGCACAAAATAAGCATAAATAAATATTTGTTAAATACATGTAAAATCAATCTAGGCATAAGCACAAACAACAAAGTCTAGTTGTATTTCTACTATACTCCAATATAATAAATTCTTAATATTCTGGTAACCTGGGAACTACAACTCTGAATATTTAATATAAAAATTTAGGTTCATCAAAATTCCCTTTTAAAGGAATATCATTAATAACATCTAATTGCCCAGAAACTATTCTCCATGAAAAGAACCACATACACAATAAACATATAAAATTCTAAAAATGTCAAATCCAAAAATTTCAGATCTCTAGAGGAATGTATATATAAAGCAGTTTAACTGGGAACATACTGAAACAGAACACAAAGTAACGGAAATGCCACTTCAGCCACCAAAAAGAACAGGAAGAGCAAATACTAAAAGCCTTTACTTGAAAAATGTAACCCTACTTGGTAGGGCTCTACCCTCTTGCCAAGAAGCCTTTAAGTTTATTTTTCTTCTTTGATCTTAAGGGAGAAATCATGGAATTAAGCACTTTGGAACTGAAGAAAAGAGAACAGAAATGACTTTCTACACATTGTGGTGAACTTTCACATTAAATATGTAAATGATAATCAGGATCAAAATAAACAATTTAAATTAAAGCAATTCTGTCAATTAAAATAAATTATTTTTAACAATTAATGTACTTTTAAAATACCTAATTATTTTACACACGTGATTCACAAATCAAATGAGGAAAAAAGTCATGTCACATGAAGTTTCATTCTTTCACCCAGTACTCTAAATTAAATTCAAAGATACCTTTTAAAACATTTCAGATATACAAAATATATAGTAAACATAAAAAGCACTGCTATAAGGGTAAAAATTAATGTGAGAAGTGAAATAGTATGTCTTTTAAAAAGCCCATCAGTGAAGCCTAGTTACTTCACCAAGATATTTTAGAATTTGCTAATTATAAATAAGACAAGTACCAAAATGGCTATATGTCAGGTTCTCTCCAGTTTCTCTTTCAAAATACATACTATTCAGGAACATAATGATATATATCAAGAAGAAAAAAACTTTACATTTATGAAGTTCTGTATACATCAAGCATTTGACATGTGTCATTTGACACAAATTTTATCATTACTGCTTTCATAACTCTATTACCATTTTCTGTATTTCAGAACTATTAAGACTAAATGAAGAATAGGTCAAATAATGAAAATAAAAAACATATGGTTAATTCTTATGGGAAAGAACAGAAAGCCCATACATTAACTATAAAAAAATTGTCTGAAAAACAAGATCCACTTGGAAAGAAAGCCTCAGTTACTTCTTCTCTAAACAAGAGACATCTTGGGACAGATTGTACACTTAATTACCTTCCTTACATGCATCTTCTTGTAAATCAAATCCTGGTTACCAGATACTTTCTTGATAATACACAAACAAAGCAACCGCTCGATGTCCTGAAGACTTTAAAAACCAATACATTTGCTTAAAAAGGTAATTACTTCAAGTACATTTCAATGTATTATATATTCCTTTTTTTAAATAAAGATAATTTTTGTGATTATATTTTTATTGTTTTTTATTGTATTTTTTCTACATATATTTAATGGTTAAACAAACCACTAACTCAAATACAAATTCACCTTGTACATATTCAAAAGATTCAAATTACTACTTTTAAAAAGCTTCCACAACTAAAATTAGGGAGGTCTAGATCCACACAAATACCTACTCTGTATCTATCAGAGATATGTTTATAATAGATGCTTAATAAGAACATGATTTTGTCAGAGAATATAAGGCAGAATGGTGGCTGGAAAGAAGTATCCCCAGATATTAACTGGGAAAAGTATGGTTTTAAAAAAAGTGAAGCTATTATAGCCAGTAGCATAAATGTTACATTCCAGTGCCCAATTAAACAAGTACAAAGGGAATTTTCATATTAAAAAAACAACTAAAGTTTGTTAAATAATTTTTTATTATGAATTTATAAACTAAAAAATTGTGTTTGTCTATACTTCATCATTATGGATGTTTTTAAGCTTTCTATGCCTTCTTTAAAAGGAGTTCAAGACTACTTTCTATACATATGGTTTGCCCCTCCCACAAATGAAAGGGTTAAATTAGATAATGGTTAATAAGTACCTGGCAAATTGAAGTCCTTAAAATTTGTGTTTGAACTCTTTTTTTTTTTAAGGTTTTATTTACTTTAGAGAGAAGGAAAGGGAGGGAGAAAGAGAAACATCTATTCGTTGCCTCTCACACACCCCGAACCGGGGACCTGGCCCACAATCCAGGCATGCACCCTGACCAAGAATCGAACTTGCGACCTTTCGGTTTGCAGGATGACACCCAATCCATTGAGCCACACCAGTCAGGGCTGTTTGAACTCTCATGGGCTATTCTTCTACCTTGATGATGGCCACAAGAGCCCTGGACTTAAGCTAATCATGTTCATTTTACAAATACATTTCAAGTTTGACAACTCTATTCAAACTAGAGACACTAAACACTATTATAATCTATTAACATCTATAAGCAAAGCAAAAGAACTTACTTAAACAAGTATACGAGGTCTATAAGGAAAACGTCCAGTCATGTTAATATAACAAGAACGGTTTAAGTGACATCGATGTAACTTGGCAGCCAAGGAGAGTGGACTGGAATGCATGCATATGAACAATGACAACTTCCCTATACCAGTCAGTGAGGATGGTAGACACCATTGAGTAAGTATGTGTATTGTGTGGCCGTCAAATTCAAAATAACTGAGTGAGTAGGGCAACAAATCTGCATCCAATGTTGTGTTAAGCTTGAACATTTCTCCGCACAAACTATTCGGGTGATGTAGAAGGCCACAGCTATGGGCAACTGGTGACTGGCAGCTTCATCACAACAATGCACCCGCTCATGCATCACATCTCATGCAGTTTTTTGGCGAAACCTCAAGTCACCCAGGTGACTCAGCCCCCATAAAGCCCAGATCTGGTGCGCTGAGACTTCTGGTTTTTCCTAACATTAAAAGCACCTTTGGGCTGAAAAAAAAAAAAAGCACCTTTGAACAGAAAGAGATTTCAGATCATTGATGAGATTCAGGAAAATATGACGTGGGCAGCTGATGATGACTGGGAGAACTGTGTGAGGTCCCAAGGTGCCTACTTTGAAGGTGACTGAGGCATCATTGCCCTGTGTACAATGTTTCTTATATCTTGTACCTTTTTCAATAAATATCTCTATTCTACATAATAGATGGCTGGATATTTTCTGGACAGACCTTGTATAATATAGCATGATTTCAGTCATTAATCCATCAATTACAATAATCACTTCCTAATACGGAAGACCGTGGAGGAGAACAGAAACCACATCCACACTCTAAAGTCTTGGGTGAGAAGGGGGCCCTAAGCATATTTTTGTTAAAAGCTAACATTTAAAAAAATGAAATTATCGAAAGAAAAAGAGAGAGGGGGTAAGGAAAGAAGGAAGGAAGGAAACTGAAGGAAGGAAGGGAAAGAGGGAGGGAGGGAGGAATTATTTTTATTAGGTTCAACTAAGTAGGCAATATTTGGGCTGACATTAACAGGTGCAACAGAACTAAACCTTCACTAGAAGGAAAAGTCCTGTAAGAGGAAAAAATCAGCCCTACATTAAAGCCTAAAATGCATGGTGTCAAGACCAAGAACTGTAACAGCCTTTTCAATTTTCTCAAAGTACATTAAAAGTGTGTACGGAAGGTGTTTAGAAAAACCACTCATTGGTCAGACTACACTTAAATTTATTTCATTAGTGAGAACTGGTTAGAAATGCATTTTAAATATAGGAAAAATAGTATTACTATTTTAAAAACCTCACTGAAAAGAATTGAGGCTCCTTATTTATATGAAGTTTTTAAAAAATTCAAACATTACCAGGAATACTCAAGTTCTAAATAAGAGGGAGTTTATAAACACAAGTGGTAGAGAAAAAACTACAAACGTGGGAGCACCCTCCAAATTTAACCCCAGTTAGCATCTGCAGTATCTTCTATTACAAGAGAAAAGGTTAAACATTAATAAAACCCCAAGTATCACCATCCTAACTTTATCTTGCCTATTTTCTGATCTTCGTTGCAATGTATTTTTTTAAAATGATAAATTTGAAGTATGACAAAAAAAAAAAAAAACCTTTATAAGAACTTTTAAAAGTTATAGCTATTCTTGCTGTAATTTATTATTTTGAAGTAAGGGAAGAGGACACTACATAGTTCACAATAACAAGTTGTTTCTTCACTTATTCCCAATACTAAAAAGAACAGTAAAAAACAACAAAAGAATGAATACAGTGTTAGGGCAAACCATAAGATTTGGTAGAGCAAGCCAAGCAGTCATTTGAAGAGAAAGAAACAGCAGAAATATCTACTCCAAATACCAGATTAAAAAAAAAAATCACTCAACAGTTTCACAATGAGTTTTAATTAAATTATGTGCATTAAATGTCACCATTTAAATATAGTCTGCATTCTCTACACAAGCAAGGGCTGATAGTTAAAAAGCAGCTGCACGACTCGCACATCACAGAGAAGAACCAAGCAGTAATGATACATACGTATTTCTTAATATTCCAGCAAAGGAACCAGTCGCAATGAATAATGGGTCTGTCTGTAGCGATAACCTGTTTCAGCAGTACTTCATGAGCAAAGTACCTTGGAAGAATTCACATTTTGTACTTTTTTATTTTTATTTTTTAAGTTCAAGCCTTAAGGCCAAAGTCCAAATGAGAAATCAAAACAGGACTCCTGTCAGAGAATTTCCTTTCAGGACATGCACACTCTTGCTTCCACCAGTAAGGCAAAGTAACTTTCATGCAGGATTAAGTCAGTCAGGGTAGTAAAAAAGGAAGTTATTATTGCACCTACTTCCCTGTCTTGCCCTTAAAGTTTCAGGTCAAAGCTCCATGGAGTCAAAACCTTGAGTAATCCACTGAGCTTTGTACCTTGAGGTAAAGGAGTGGAAAGAGAAAGGAGGCTATTAGAGGTGGCTTCTAGGTTTGGAAAAAGTTGGGAGCAGTTAGGTCTAGGGGTTGTATATTAAGTTAGTGAATGGAGCGATATCCCGCCGTGTAAGAAAAGCTAGTCCCGCAGAAGACAGCTAGCATAAAATTAAAACGAAGTCCAAATTCGAGTATCATCAAACATTTTTCATGAGGTTTCAGAGAGGTTATTTGTAGGTTTGACTATTAATCCATTCTGAGTTCCAAACATCTACGCTTCACACTCCAGCCTCTAAATTCAAACTGCCAGGTTTGTTAACAGTTCCAGGAAACCTTTTCCCATATCCCCATTAGAACAACAACAAATAAAAAAGGGTGGGGGGGGGTTGCCTAACATTCACAACTCACCCCAATCCAAAGAAGGGAACCAAAACGATTAAATTCCACCAGCGCCAATTAAAAATCCCAACTTTCCACAAAGCTTTCCCTACACCAAACGGAATCCCTTTACTTCCACTGCAACGAAGACAGTAATCTGGGACGAAAGGCAGCTCTTGAGTATGATATTTAAAATAAAAGCAGACGGAGGGCTGGAACTGAAACTGCAAAGTAACACAAATCGGGTTGCAAAGGTGGAAGAGCAACCCGGGAAGGGGCAGAAGATGCGAGCGGAGCAAAGGAAGTGGGAATCACTTGAAGGGTGGAGGAGAAAAGGGATCCGGGTTCAAGCCAGCGGGCGTCTACGGAAACCCCGAGGAAGGCTAATGGGGAACAATGGGACGGTGAGATCGGGGAGCAAGCGGGGAGACGCTCGGGAGAGGGCGACTGGGGTGGGAGGAAAGAGCAGAAGGCTGCAGTACATGGAGAAGGCAGGGCAGAGAGAGGCCAGGTGGCGAGGCATGTTGGTCGGGTGCGAGGGGGCACGCGGCGTGCCGTCAGGGAAGAGGGGGTCCCCTAGGAACCCGGAGGGGAGTGGCTTGTCAGGGATTTTTACAGGGAACAGACACCGTGAAGGCAGGTGTGATGGAAGCAAAAGAATACAGCACGAACGAGCTCAGGACCCGCCGTGCCAGACAGGACGCAGGAAGGGTAAAGGCAGCTAAAGGGTGGTAAGAAAAGAAATGGAGAGAAAGACGCGGGTCGTGGGGCAGCGGTCAGCTTCACTCACAGTCCAGGTGCTTTTTCTTGGGCCCCATGATCTCGTGGGTCGTGGCCTTGCATACTGTCTTGGATACGGCGGAGCCGGTGACACTGTGCTGGGCGGCGGTGATTCGGTCCGTCAAGCTCTGGCCGGACATCTCTGCGGCTTCTCCGCCACCCCTCCCGTTCCTCGGCCGGCGGGGACTGGGACCCCCAAGCGCCGGAGGACCCCCACCCCCCACCGCACCCCGTATCCCCACCGGCTCCTTCTCCGCCCGCCGGCCTGGGGCGGGGCTCAAGGCCGCGCACTGTCACCCAGGCCGGGAAGAACTGGCTTGGGTCACCCGTGGAGTCAGGCACGGTGTCGGGCGCTCCCCTGCCCCCGCCTCAGCTCAGCCCACCCCTTCCCTGGTCAGCTGGAGCCGGGCAGGGTAAGAGGGACAGGCAGCTGCAGGAAAATGGCGGCGCCAGGCTCCTCCTCGGAGCTTTCCGGGCTGCCCCAGGTCACGTGACTCGAGCACCGCCCCTCCTCTTTCTCCCGCCCCTTTTCCTTCTCTCCCTTTTGGACGCTCGCCCTCCCTCGCTCAGCGAGGGAAGAGCGGGGCGGTACCCGCGTGTTACGAGATGGAACCCGCCGGGCGGGCGCAACAAGAGGCCCGCCCGAGGCCGGGGGCGGGGCGGTGGGGAGGGGGAGCGTGCGGCCGGCCGTGTCACGTGACGCCCCTTGCCAACAGGTCTCCGGAGGATGAGTCGGCTGGGGTCACAGAGAGGGGGCGGGGCGGGGGAGAGGCGGTGATCTAGGCGCTCTGGGGGTCGGCTGCTCCCCTCTCCTACCTCATTCCAAGGTTGTCCTAGTGGCTATGGTTGAAACCAGTAGCTTGACAAAGAGGAGGGACAGCTGCCTGCACAGTACCTCCGGAGGAAGGAGCTATCAGGCTTCTGGCTTCCCAGGCTTCCCCAGCATAATATGTTTAGGGACGCCCCCCAAGGCCATCCTCCTGACTGTAAGGAAAAGGAAAATGGCTTCAGTGGGTGGATTTTGTTGGCCTGCCGGCAGGCCTTCCCCCACCACCAAACCCTACCAACCTCTCCCTGCTTACTAACAGCTCCAGAAGGGTTGAGGTTTTTTCCCCCGTTTCCTGAGCGGCTTTGAAATGACACCTGTTCTTGTTTCTCTCTTTGAAAATTCGACACGTTGCTGCCAGTCTAAATTTAGATACTAACCAGCCAGTATTGTTCTCTAGGGCGTCAAACAGGACAGGAAATAGATAATTTCACTGGAATTTGAAAAAGGAAGTAGTAGGATGATGTCAACCAAAGATTAGCTTGAACCCTGTAAGGCTAACTGATGCGGTGATTAAAGATCCAGACCCTAGAAGGAATTGAGAAGTCCCATTTAAAAATTGGAGCATCACTACCTGCTATGTCCCCTGGTTTATTTAGTTCTTATCCCCTTTTCTCTTGGGTAAACCAGATTTTCAGGGAAAGAAGACATTGACACTACCCTTTAGGCATTTTAGAGGAATTATTATATGCTATGAATCTGTTCTATGAGACACAGATCTATTTCACAAGACTTAAAATATTATCAGGGCCCCACATTTAACCCAGGTTTTGGGATAAGTTTTAAAATCTATATGAATGTTAAATTACCACAACAGTTCCTATGAAATCCTGCTAGTTTCAAATGAAATGCTAACATACTCAGAAAGTGTGTACACCATCTGCCAGCCAAATCTAGATACCATGCTTCAATCTGGTGACTCTCAAAAAGAGGCAAAGCTAATAGATAACATTTTATGTATTATATCATGAATTTTGTGGTATCCTCCCATTCCCTACCCCCGCCCCTTTTTCACTATGGTGAAATTCTACAACATCATGCTTTTGCCAAGAACATACAGTTCTTAAACCAGCAGGCTTCATCTTTGCCAAGTCAGCCCCAAATTTCACAAAACTGTAATGACTTCCTTCGATGCATCTGCAGTCCATCTGTGGTTGGTGTCCAGTTGGCTGCCTTGTTTCTATCTAGCAGTGGAATTACCCGATTCTCAAGACATGTCAGACATCCATGCTACTCTTCTATGGATTCCACTGAATAAGTTACAATTGGAGTGAGCCTCTCCACTGGTAAACCCCTTGATGAGGTCATCATGACTGTGGCATTTAGCTATCAATAGCTAAATATTTCATTCTTAGGGAAAATGCTAATTGGATGAATGAATGAAAACATTTTGAAGTCACCCATTTGGAAACACCAAACCTCTCATTTGACAAAATCTGCCCACTTTTTCACACTTATATCATGTCTACCCCATAATTATCTGTTGGCGCATCATCCTTATTTCAGTATCTTATTAATTCTTTCCCTGTATTTCAAAAATATGTATTGCACACCTACTATGTATCAAGCATTGTTCTAGGCTCTGAATACTATTCTAATGGTGAACCCATTAGTGTTTTGGGAACTAATCAATTCCTTTTTAAAATTTTTATTTATTGATTTTTAGAGAAAGAGGAATGGAAAGAGAGAGGGAGAGAAACATTAATTTGTTGTTCCACTTATTTATGCATTTATTGGCTGATTCTTGTATGTGCCCTTACTGGGGATCAAACCTGCAACCTTGGCATTTACTCTAAAGCAACTGAGCTTTCCAGCCAGGGCTCTAATCAGCTCTTAACTTTGACCACCAACTTGAAGCCTGTTTGTTTTAGTTAAACATGAACAGAACCAAAAACAGAAGAAAAAACTTGAGTAGCACATAATATTTCCTAGGTTTTCCAAATTAAAAAGTATGTTCTCCAAATTAAAACTGGGGAGAGGGGAACAAGAGTTTTTTAAATGCCTTCTATGTGTTAGGAATACTAAATACATAAAGTTTTTCTTTTAATTTCTCATTGCTATAACTTTAAAAGTACTATGCCTATTTAATATGGGGGAAAAGAGGGTCTTAGAAGTTAAGTCTTAGAAGTCTCAGAATACCACAGATATTAAAGTGGCAGAAGCAAGATTTAAAAACTTATTTCTTTCTGATACTTTACCCAGACCTTTTAGGAAAGACTTGTAGCAACTGCCATTAAAGGTTAAATTCATCCAACAAATATTTCTTGCCTGCATACTCAATGCTAGGCATTGCTAGATGCTAAAATATATAATAATGTGTGAGACGAACATGGTCTCTGTTCTCGAAGTTCTTAAAATATTTTAATTGGCAACAGATGAGAAGAAAATATGCTTCACACCTGAAGAACCTTTGTATTGTTTATGACTTAAAAGTAAGAGAGTGAGAAAAAGAATATGGAAGAGAGAATTGACCAAAATTATTATTCCTTATTACTTCACTCTTCACCCTTTCCCAAACCCAATGAGCACACAAGCTCCCTATTCCCACTCTTCTTAGACTTTAGAGTTATCTAAATCATGATGTTTTGACATTCTGTTAGCTAAGCTAATATGAACACCTCCCTCAACTTTCTGTGTTTTTATTTCCTGATGCTGCCACATCTGTTGAAGATCATAATCTTATATAACCTTACCAAAAGGTAAGGACATTTCTTTGAATGTTTGCTGAGCTCTCTTGTGAGAACCTCAAAGCAAGTACTCAACTTCCAACTGTGAGGTCCTTATTCAGGTTCTCAGCATACAGACTTGTAATAATAATATGTAACTTTGTTGGTTACTCACCTTGTGCTTAACACATTACATGCATTATCTTAGTTAAACCCTAAAATTGCTTCAAGACCTTAAGTGGCAGAAACAGCTCTGTGTTCACCAAACTGTTTTCTTTTCTTCTGAACACAGACTGCATTTCCCAGCCTCCTTTTTAATGAAATTGGGGTCATGTGGCTGATTTCTATCCAAGAGGATGTGGACAGAAATGATGAAAGCCATTTAAAGCTTTGTCCACAGAACGTGTAAAAACTACACATGCCGAGTGTTCTATTTTTTTTCCCCTATCTACCCACCAAATGAAGATTTCAAACAATTTAGAGGAGTTTAAAACCATGAAATGGAAGACCCCTGTAGCCCCAAATAAATCCTAGGAGGAATACTGCTCAGAACTGCGTGACCAGGAAAACGTGTTGGATTTGACTTTTTTAAATTAAATTATGCCTCTTAAATTAGCTACTGTGCTTAATACACTTCTTTTCTCTCCATTTTACTGATGAAGAAATTGAGGCTTAAGGAAAGTTCAGTGACTTGCTTAAATTTGCTCAGCTATTGTGAGGAAGCTAGAATTCGATCTTAGATCTCTCTGACTTTATAGCCTGGGCTCTCACGGCTGAAGCATCTGTCTCATGACACTAGTTCATGTACTTTCACATTGTCATAAACTTCCACGTGGCCTTCAATACACACTGCTTCACCTAACATGCTGAAAAGAAATATTCAGAGTAACCTCCACGTTCTCTCACATATATTAGGCTCTCTTTCTATCCTTAACTCACTCTTGCCACATTTTTCCTTCTTTCAGATATATTAATTTTGGAATTTCATTGTGACTTTTGATTTTACAATTTCAATATGTATTTGGACCTTTTATACCTGTTTAGAGATGATATGCAGACTCATTGTTAAATATAATCCTTGCCTTAAAAGGAAAGCTTAATCAAATCTTAACCCTGAATCATCATCAAAAACTCTCTAATTATGAAGAAGAATAAAAACAGGATACCTGAGTTATTAAGATATTTGGGGTCCATTCTTCTCTGTAGCCTATAGAGGCTGAATCAATTAAGTATTAGAATATGCAACATTGAACTAAAATAAGATCAGAATTTTTAATGTTGTGGGTAAAGTCAGGGATGCAATATGGCTCCAGGAGTAAAGGCTGCTGGGAAATGTTGGACTCTGTTTAACCTTCTGTGACTGTTTAACTCTCTGTAGCCTCAGGCTTGGCTGACTACCCAGAAAGCCAGAATGCTGCCCAAAGATAAACGTTCTGCTCCCAGGAAGAATGTTAATGAATGTATAGAGTGTGGCTAACTGCCTGATATTATCTGCTAACTTAGAAATGCATTGTTCTTTCTGGTGTTCTACAGGACTACCCACCATATGGTTTTACTATTAACCCCCTATAAAAAACAGACCCTGTCATGGGATGGCGTGGATTTCTTCCTGGCCAACCACCAGTGGGAGCAAGCAGCTGCTTTGCCTGTGTATGTAAGTTTCTCCTATTAAAGCTCTTATGAATCTGCATGAGTGTACATGTCAGTTATTTGGAATCAATTCTGAATTTAGACTTTTGGGGTTTTCCCCCAACAAATGTTTATGACGTTGAAATTAGGATATTGAATTTTGACCAGTTAAGTATCAGTAAAATAAATGAGATTTATTAATTCATTTGAAGTGATGGGAAAAGCACCAGATCTGGAGCCAGATATACTTAGGTTCAAAATTCTGTGAAAGTTATCCAGATTCCTCATATATAAAGCAGGATAATACCTTACAGATTTATTATCAGCATTAAAATAATGTACATGAAAAACTAGTATGATTGACACACAATTGTTACTCAATAAATAAAATCAGTCAACAAACATTTACTCAGAATGTATTATTGCCAAAGCACTCTTAGATTTTCAGAATACAGAGATGAGTTAGACAAAATGTCAATACAATGTATTAAGTACTATGACCAAGGTATGCATAGAGGACTATAAGAATAGAGAAAAAGGACTCCTGGTTCTTCTTAGAAGAATCAATGAAGGTTTCACAGGGGTAGTGACACATGAGCTGGGTCTTGAAGGATGATTAGGAATTGGGAGGGAATTGGAGAGAAGTTATTCCAGGTAGAGGAAAACCATGTATGCAAAAGAAGCCATTTGAGAATTGCAGATCGTTTTATATGGCTCACACAGTATGTGTGAGGTTTCATTTCTTTGCTCAATCAGCAAGAAGTTATTGAACACCTACATATATTAGATAGTATTCTAGGTCCCAAAAAGTGTTAGTGACCAAAATGGGTAAGTGTTCTGCCTTTTTATTTTATTTTATTGTTGTTTAGTTACAGTTGTTCCAATTTTTTTCAGTTGTTCTCCTCTGCCCCACCCATCCCCACCCTCAGCACCCAACTCCCACAGTCAGTCCCCACCCTGTTGTCCATGTCCAGTATTCTGCCACCTTTAATGGTGCCTCCATTCAAGCAGGACATATCAGACAAAAATAAATAAATATGAAACAAATGCAGGAAGTGATGAGTATTATGAAGAAAAATTAAGCAGGGTAAAAGATTCAAGAGTGACAGGGCAAGAGAACTTTAAATTGGATGACAAAGGAAAACCTTTCTAAGGAGGTGGCATATGACTTGAGTGGATTGTGGGAATCAGCCATGCAAATATGGGAAAACCATTTTGCATTAAGGAAATGATAAGTAGAATGGTCCTCAGGAAGGAACAAGGTTACCTTGTTTCCAGAGCACTGAGGCCAGCGTGGCAAGAGAAATGAGTAAAGAAAATAAAGAGACTTTGGAGATGACCTCAGAGATATGGATTTAAGGCATGTTGAGGAGTCTAGATAATATCCAGAGCTGGATGCCCCATGTGAATGGATAGCTAGCCCTAGATCCTTGGAACAAGCTGGTGACTGCATGCAGTAGACTGTTTCCAACCAAGACACCACAGATTGCCATATTCCTCTTTGTATGTGTAGCCTCTTGGCTTTGCTGCTTTATCCTCATGGCTATTTCCTGCCCCCACCACCCAATCTGGATTAAGATTCTAGGTTGTTAATGGACATCCTTGTTTTTTACTCATGGTATTCCTAAGACCTGTGTCCTTGATAATGACCAAATATAGGACTAATTCTTCATACACTGGTAAGATCAAACAGACCCTACTCAGATGAAAGGAAAAAAAAAAAAATCCAAACTTGGTTATATGAGGAAGATCCAAATAGATTATGTCACGGGCTTTCATTATCCAGTTTTTTAAATTTAGGAAAATAGCTTTGAAATGCCTTGCAAACTCTAATAAGTTTTTTCTTAGTGTCTGCATTGCAGTTACCAGATAAATGATCTTCAGAGTCTTAGATGCTGCATCACAGCCATTGCTATATGACTTACAAATGGTCATCCAACAAAAAGAACAAGAAGGCCTAATACTTACAGAGGTCATTATGGCTGCCATGAAAAACTCAATACATAATTGCAACTTATCAAATAGCAGTGCACATCTGGATTGATCATATCCCCAGAAAAATAATGGTCTGTCTTCTAGCATAGGCTACAGATTGACCAAAGAAGGGGGACTGAGAAATGAAGCAAAAACTGTAATGATTTGCAAAATTAAATGAAGCAAAAACTAAAATAATCAACTGTACCTTTCCATGATATGGAACACAAACTATTTAAGCTCTTACTGTTTTAACACAGCTTGTTTAGACCCATATGATACAAGGTAAGACCGGTCGGCAGCCGTCCGTCTCGAGAGATGATGGTGTAGCTTCTTAAGAGTCTATCTGCACCGCCGAGAATGGTTGTGCAGTCCGACTCGGGAGTGACACGGTATCTGTCTCCTCCCATGTTGAATCGACATCTTGTGATGACGCTGGAGTGTCCTCTCCAGTGAAGCTGAAGCTACAGAGCCTGGGCAGGGTGATATGGAGGGTCTGCTGTTGCCCATGCAGCAGACCCCCCCTCTCTTCGCAGCTGAAGGATCCAAGGGAAAGACGGAGTCAATACAGCTAGGCTTCAGGTGCGCCGCAGGAGTTGCCAGTATTGTCGTCGTCGTCGTCGGCAGCCGTCCGTCTCGAGAGACGATGGTGTAGCTTCTTAAGAGTCTATCTGCACCGCCGAGAATGGCTGTGCAGTCCGACTCGGGAGTGACATGGTAGTATCTGTCTCCTCCCGTGTCGAATCGACATCTTGCGATGACGCTGAAGCTACAGAGCCTGGCCAGTATTGACTACAATGTCAAACCGCCTTAGGGACTCCGGCTCCAGATTTTCTGTCGGGGTTTACTCCCTTAGCCTTTCCCCTGAAGAGGTATGCCGCAAGGCAGCGGAGGTTTTTTGGAGTCAGAGTTTTCCTTCTCTGATGTGCCCTGACTGGAAGATCGAACCAGCGACACTTAGCTCGCAGGCCGACGCTCAATCCACTGAGCCAAACCAGCCAGGAAGGTAAGACCATAGATTAACTAATTTACCTGTAACTCTGCATAGACTCAACTGTTCTAGTGATTCACTTAGTTTACAAATACTTACGAATCCCTGCCCAGGCTACTAACAGTCACCATAAAGGCCCCTTCCCTCCTGGAAATTTCAATTCTAAAATAAGAGAACAAATTCCAATAAGTCACTACGCTTGTGGTAACTTTGTTACAGCAGCAATATGAAACTAATGCAGTCAGATTTGGCAGGCATTTGGATTTTATTCTGAGTAAAATGAAAAGTCATCAGATGTTTTGAACAGAGGAGTGACATGATATCAAAAAAATATATTTTTTATGAACATTGTTTTTGTATGAAGAATTGCTTTTGACTAGAAGAGCAGTCAGTGATACTGACTTGGATTAGAGTTGAACGCATGGAAATGAAAAAAAGCAGATAGATTTAAATATGTATTTTAATGTAGAATTGGTAGAATTTGCTGGTGGATTGAAGAGTAGGGAGTAGAATCTTGGGACAGTGGCTCAAGGGAAAGAGACTGTACAAGGAAGACTCCTAGGGTTTTGGCCTGAACAACTGGGTGAATGCAGAATAGGGACAGATGAAATTGGGAGATAGTGGCTAGGTTGTGAAGAACCTAGTATGCCATGTTACAAAGTCTGGATATTGTCCTGAAGGCAATGGGAAAGCATTGAAAAGAATCTGAGTACAGGAATGTCATGAAGGACTAACTGATCTTAGTGGTCCCTTTCATTTTCTAAATTAAATTAATATATGCATTAAAAGATGTCCCAGAGCCATAAGCCATTATTTTCTTTCCTCATTCCTCTACATGTGTAATGCTTTGGTTGTTAATTTAATAAAGTCTTGTTATAAGATAAGTTATCAAGAAAGTTCTGAACAGCTAAATTTTACATTTTATGGTCTGCATTAAGCCTGGTTTACAGTTATCTGATAGAATATTAGAAAACAAAAAGCTCATAAAAAGTTGTACTTGTTCATAACACTTTACCCAAGGACAGATCAAGGGAAAACTGGCTGGTGGATAGAGGGCATTATGTCAGTGGCATTAGAGAGGGAAAGAAGAAGCTAGATTCTAGAAATAGGAGGTAAAATGCTTAGGACTTGATAAAGAAGTTGCATGAAACAGATAATTGAAAACACAATGTCTAGGTTAATTTTGAGGTTTTCGACTGTGGTTGTCTGAATATATCGTGATTCTATTCCCTGAAAAGGAGGATACTAGAGGGAGAAGAAGTTGGGAAGGTGGCAGGGAAAGAATGATGTATTCAGTTTGGACACACTGATTTCTTTAAGTTAATAAAATTTATATTTTAATAGTTTTAAGTTCACCACAAAATTGAGTGGAAAGTGTAGAAAGTTCCCACATTCCCTGTCCCCACACATCTACAATCTTCCCCACTATTAACAACCATGATGGTATATGAGTTCCAATCAATAAGACTACATTAACACAGTATTATCACCCAAAGTGCATAGTTTACATAAGTGTTCACTTTAGGTATTGCACATTCTGTGGGTTTCTACAAACGTATAATAATATATATCCACCATTATAGTATCATACAGAATAGGTTTACTGCCCTAAAAATCCTCTGTGCTTTGCCTATTTATCCATCCCTCCCCCTCAACTCTGATGTCCTATGATCTTTTTACCATTCCCAGAGTTTATCTTTTCCAGACTGTCCAATAGGTGGAATTATACAGCCTTTTCAGATTGACTTTTTTTCACTTATTAATATGCATTTAAGTTTCCTCCATGTCTTTCTGTGGCTTGATAGCTCATTCCATTTTAATGCTGAATAATATCCCATTTTCTGGATGTACCACAATGTATTTATCCATTCACCTGCTGAAGGACATCTTCGTTGCTTCCAAGTTGTGGCAATTTTGAATAAAACTGCTATAAGCATGTATGTGTGAGTTTTAATGTAGACTTAGGTTTTCAATTCATTTGGGTATTATCAAAGAGCAAGATTGCTAAATTGTATGATACGAGTATGTTTAGTTTTATAAGACACTGCAAACTATCTTCCAAAATGGCTGTAGCATTTTACATTCCCACCAGCAACGAATGAGAATTCCTTTTATTCCATGTCCTTACCAGCATTTGGTGTTTCCAGTGTCCTGTATTCCCTAATGACATCTGATGTTGAACATATTTTCATATGCTTATTTACCATCTGTATATCTTGTTTGATGTGGTGTCTGTTCAGGTCTTTTGCCCATTTTAAAAATTGGGTTATTTGTTTTCTTATTGTTAAATTTTAAGAGTTCTTTGTGTATTTGGAATAAGTACTTTATCATATGTATCTTTTGCAAATTTTTCTCCCAGGCTGTAGTTTCTTTTCTACCTCTGAAATTGTCTTTTGCAGAGCAGAAGTTTTTCTTAATTATTATTATTTTAACTAAATTCAACATCAGTTTTTTCCTCTGATGGCTCATGTCTTTGGTGTTGTACTTAAAAAGTCATTTTCATGCCTAAAAGCCATCTAGGTTTTCTCCTAGGCTTTTCTATGTTATCCACTATGAATTTTACAGTTTTGCAATTTACATTTAGGCCTAAGACCCATTTTGATTTAATTTTTGTGAAGGGTGTAAGGTCTGTGTCTATGTTCTTTTTGTTTGTTTTTGCATTTGGATCTCCAGTTTTTCAGCACCCTTTCTACAAAAGACTGTCTTCGCTCTTCTGTCGAAGATCAGATGACTTATTTTTATTTGACTCTCTTTGGTCTCAATTCTGTTATATTGATCTGTCTATTCTTTTGCCAGTACCACACCAATTTGATTACTATAGCTCTATAGCAAGCCTTGAAGTTGGGTAATTTCAGTCCTTCAACTTTGTTCTTCTCCTTCAATATTGAGTTGTCTCTTCTGAGTGTTTGCCTCTCTACATAAACTTTAGAATCAGTTTGTTGGTAGCCATAAAATAACTTGATAGAATTTTGACTGGGACTGTGTTCATCTATAAGTCAATTAGGAAGAATTGAAGTCTTGACAATATTGAGCCTTCCTATCCATGAACATGGAATATTCCTCATTTATTTAGGTTTTTTAAGATATCCTTCACCAGAATGTTGTAGTTTTCCTCATATAGATCTTGTACATATCTTATTAGA
Source organism: Furipterus horrens (assembly GCF_987537825.1). Lineage (NCBI taxonomy): Eukaryota > Metazoa > Chordata > Mammalia > Chiroptera > Furipteridae > Furipterus > Furipterus horrens. The sequence goes on along the minus strand of NW_028327172.1, from coordinate 59,761,322 downwards.
TTTATACCTAAGTATTTTACTTTTTGTATACTAATTTAAACAATAATATGTTTTTAATTTCAAATTCCACTTGTTTTTTCTTAAGACTCCACATGCATTTTTATTTTTAATAGTGACTAAGTAATAATTAAGGTACAAAATTAGAATTAACAATTAAAGTTTATAATTAAGATACAACAAATGAGTATAAGTAGATCTTACCCAAATACACTAATTTTTTAAAGTATATTTTATTGATTATGTTGTTACAGTAGTTCCAATGTATTTTCCCCTTTGCTTCCCTCTGCCCAGTGCCCCCATTCCCTCCAGCAATCCCACCCCTCTTAGATCATGTCCATGGGTCATGCATATAAGTTCTTTGGCTTCATCCTTTCCTATACTTTTCTTAACTTCCCCCTGTCTATTTTGTACTAACTGATTATGCTTCTTAATCCCTGCATCATATCCCCATTTCTCCCCCTCCCCCCTCCCAGCTGATAACCCTCCAAATGATCCCCATACCCATGATTCTGTTCTTATTCTGGTTTGCTTAGTTGGATTTTGTTTTTATTTTTTAGATTCTGTTGTTGATAGTTGTGAGTTTGTTGTCATTTCAACGTTCATAGTTTTGATCTTCTTTTTCTTAAGTAAGTCCCTTTGACATTTCATATAATAATGGTTTGGTGATGATGATCTCCTTTAGCTTTACCTTGTCTGGGGAGCCCTTCATCTGCCCTTCCATTCTACGTGATAGCTTTGCTGGATAGAGTAATCCTGAGTGCAGGTTGCCTTTCATCACACTGAATACTGCTTGCCAGTTCTTTCCTGCCTGCAAAGTGCCCTCTGAGAAATCAGCTGACAGTCCTATATGCAGTCCCCTGTAAGCAACTCTCTGCCTCTCCCTTGCTGCCCCCAGGCCTCTCTCTTTATCTTTCACCCTTTGCATCTCAATCATGATGTGTCCTAATGTGGTCCCCTCTAGGTCCAGCTTTCCTGGAACCCTCCGTGCTTCCCGGGGCTGTATGTCCATCTCCTTTGCAAAATGTGGGAAGTTTTCCCCATTTTTTTCAATTCTTGCTTCCTCATTCTGCACTGGTTGACTGTTTTTTTCTTCCTTATGTTCCAAATCACTGATTTGAACCCCAGTTTCCTTCCCTTCACCATTGGTTTTCTGTGGATTTTCCTTCATTTCACTTAGCATAGCCTTCACTTCTTCTCTTATGTGTTTGTTGTATTCAATCATATCTGCGAAGCCTGTGAGCATCTTTTGGCTATCTCCTAGTCACTTAATTCTCCAAATGGAACCTTGATCCATTCCCCCTTTTGGGACATACTTCCCTGTCTCATCATCTTGATAGGCTCCTGTGTTTGTTTGTCTCTGTGTCTTAGGTAGAGCTGTCTGTCACTCCTGTTACATTGTAAGGGGCAGAGCCTTAGGGATTCATCGGTACAGGGCAACCTGTTTCACCACGTTGTGGCACTATATATGGGGGAGGGGTCTGAGAAGGAGCAATGCCACTTGCCCAGCACTCACTCCTTTTCCAGGCACTTCTCCCACTTCCATATGGGACTGGTGCCTCTCTAGCTGTTGCCCTGGCTGTCATTCCCAGAGCGGATGGGTCTGCAGACATACTAGGACCATGGGGGTCCTTTAAACAAGAGGACTCTGCTGAGAGACCAGCAGTTTCTGCATTTGCTCCAACCCCCGCTGGTTTGCAAAGTCAGAAGCAATGAGGCTTTATTTTCCCCAGCCCTGGGACCATGAGCTTCGAGGTCTGGTGAGGAGCTGGGAATGCTCCCCAGGTGTCCCTCCCGACTTTTTAAAATGCGTGACTGCGCTTTCTGCCGGCCTGCCACTGCTGCCACTGCTGCCACCACACCACATCCTCTCCAACCCAGCTCTGCCAGCTCTGTTTTTCTCTTGCTGTTTTTAAGCTTCTCTCTTTATCTTTAACCTTTGGTATTTTAATTATGATGTGACTTGCTGTGGGCTTCTTTGGGTCCATCTTGTTTGGGACTTTCTGTGCTTCCTGGACTTATATGTCTATTTCCTTTACCAAGTTAGGGAAGTATTTTTCAAAACATTTTTAAATAAGTTTTCAATTTCTTGCATCTCCTCTTCTCCTTCTGGCATCCCTATGATTCAGATGTTGGCACTTTTGGAGATGTCCCAGAGCCTTCTTATTCTCTCTTCGTTTTTTGAATTCTTGTTTCTTCATTCTGTACCGGTTGACTGCTTATTTCTTCCTTATGTTCCAGTTCATTGATCTGAACCCAGCTTCTTTCCCTTCACTATTGGTTTCCTGTGGATTTTTCTTTATTTCACTTAGTGTAGCCTTCATTTCTTCCCTTATGCATTTGCCATACTCAGTGAGTTCTCTGAGCTTCCTTATCACCAGTATATTGAGCTCTACATCAGATAGACTGGCTCTCTCCATTTTGCTTAGTTATTTTTTCAGGAGTTTTGATGCATATTTCTTTGTCTCCTCATTTTGGCAGCCTCTCTGTATTTGCTTCTGTATATTAGGTAGAGCTGCTTTGACTCCCTTTCTGGGTACACCTGTTATGTTGTAAGAGGTGGAGCCTTAGGTAGTCATCAGTGTGAGGCGACCCATTTCACTACCTTTTGGTGCTATATGTGTGGTAGGGATCAGAAAGAGAATAATGGCACTTGCCCAGAGCTCACCCCTTTTCCAGCCACTTCACTCACTTCCTGCATGGCACTGGCACCCCTCTAGCTGCTGGCCTGGTGGTGGTTCCCGGAGTGAGTGGGGTGCATACATTCTAGGACTATAGGGGCCCTCTAAACAGACTCTCCTGAGAGATGGGCAGTTTCTTCCACTGCCCCAACCCCCACCAGTTTTCACAGCCAGAAGCAATGAGGCTTTATTTTTCCAGTGCGGGAACCCTGGGCTGTGTGGTCTGGCCTGGGGTTGTGATTGCTCCCCAGGTGTCCCTCCCAACTTTTCTCTGCCATAGATGCATGTGGGACTGTCTGTTACACTGGCTGCCGCTGTCTTGCTGCCACTACACCACATCCTCTCTGCCCTAGCACCCCATCTCTGCCCCTGCTACCCATCTGGATGAATACTTCTTTTTTAAATCCTTGGTCTTTTTCTTTCTTTCTTTCTTTCTTCCTTTCTTTCTTTCTTTCTTTCTTTCTTTCTTTTCTTTCTTTTCTTTCTGGTATTCTCATTACACATGTGCTGCACCTTTTGTAGTTGTTCCATAGTTCTTGGATATTTTGTTTTGTTCCTTTAGTCTTTTTTCTCTTTGCTTTTCAGTTTTGGATGTTTCTGTTGTCATATTCTTAAGCTCAGAGTCTAGTCATAGATTTTCCTCAGTCATGTCTAGTATATTAATGAGCCGATAGAAGGCATTCATTTCTGTTACAGTGTTTTTGATCTCTGGTATTTCTTTTTTTATTCTTTCTTAGAATTTAAATCTCTCTGCTCATGTTATCCATCTGTTCCTCTATGTTGTCTACTTTTTCCACTAGACTCTTTATCATATTCACTGTAGTTGTTTGAAATTTCCAGTCGGATCATTTCAGCACCCCTGCTATATCTAGCACTGACTTGATGCTTGTTCGATCTCTTCACACTGTATTTTTGCCTTTTAATATTTCTTATACATTTTGGTTGAAATCCAGATATAATGTGCTGGGTAAAAGGAACTCCAATAAATAGGCCTTTCATGGTGGTAAGGTACCAGGGGAGAAGTGCTCTATATCCCTATGAGTGTGTCTCAGTCTTTCGATGAGCCTGTGACCGAATATTGTGAACTCTACCCATGCTACTCAGTTTTCCACCTGCACCCCTTAGATGGGGCCAGATGACCAGAGGGGGCTGGATTTGTGTATTTCCCTTCCCCTAAGTAGGCTAGGCTTTGATAAAACCACAGCAAATTAGACTCTGGTAAAATATAAGTAGTTTCTCCTGCAGGTAGACCTTTTTAAAAAGAGAATACTCAGGCATATTTCAAAATGGCTCCTTTTCTGCTTCTCCTGACAGAAACACCAGGAGAATTTTCAGTGGTATTCATTGTGAGGGTATGGTAGAGCTCCTGGAGGTAAAACTCACAGAAGTAGGAGTGGGAGAGGCTATGCCTGAGTTTCTCTTGAGTTTTTAGCTCTCAGACCTGAGTCTCCAGCAATTTATTAATTACATTTTAGGTTTTCCTATCCTAGCACTGGTTCCTGTGGAGGTTTCTGCTAGGGCGTTTCTCTCTGGTAAGTTGTGATTCTCAGTGTTCACCTGTATATTTCAAATTTGGGGAGCAGTCGTTTGCAAACCTTGTGACCTCACTTCTCTGACAGATCTAAGAAGAGTTGGTTTTTCAGTTTATTCAGCTTTTTTGCTTGTTGTAACAACAGAGTAGTAATATTTACGCTCCTTATATGCAGATCAGAAACAGGAAGACTGGACATATTGATTTTAGGTGCTCAATAGACACCCAGATGAAGCTGTCAGGTATACCATAGGATATTAATGTGGGTCTCGGTAAGCTGGAGTTATAGGGCCAAACAATATGAGTGTTCAATTAATTGGTAAAATCATGGAGTATGTGAAGTTGACCTGACAGTGAGGTCCCAGGAGTAACATAGGGTGCTGGGGAATTCTAACATTAAAGAGGCAGCATACAGTTTTGAAGGAACACTAAATAGATAGTTACTCTCTGATAAAATTGTTTTCCCTGGTACCTTGTTATTGCGCATGTAAATTTATCAAAGTTCATTACCTTTTATTCCTTTATACCTGCACCTCCCACATCCCAATTAACTAAAGCAATTATATTACATAATCCATTCATCCTGGGGCAATTTTTAACATGAAGACTTTTAAAAAGTGGAATAAAATATTTCAAACTATCTTTTAAATAAAGTCCTATAGATAGTTCTGTGAATTTTTTGTTCAGAAATATCATGTTGAAGCAAAGATATTGTATTCCAATTGGCAGTCCACAGAAAGTTTTGAGTACCAAATTCTAAACCTCCAAAAGTGAGAGAAAGATTTTCATACTGAAAGATGCCAGGAAACAGCAGCGTTTCTGCATGCCACCGTGAAATGGAGGCCGGAGAAAGACATCTGCCAAATGTTTTATTATAATAAAATCACTTTGTTCTGACATAGCTTTACTTTAGAGGAGAATGTTTGTGTGGATTTTCAATTAGATAAAAATAAGGCTGCTGTTTTCTATATACCAATTAACATAGTTGACATTTAGCCAGATCTGCCCTGGACACAGCAGGGTATGTACAGTTTGTCCTGATTCTGTGGGAAATGAAAAATGCAGTACTTGGCACATGATAAAATATGTGAACTCAAAATATGTTGTCAAATACAGCAAGTCAAATTAAGAAAATTGATTTACTGAAGGACAGTCTATGCTTTCTAGAGAACAAAGGGGGAAGGAAGACTCTCTACTAAAAAACATTAGGAACCTTGAGTTTAACTATTAATACTACATGTTAATGAATGATCATATTTAGTTAAAGACATTTTCTTACAATTCAAAGATGCACTCTTCTTACCATGAGTTGAAGAAAGGAACTGATAGTGGCTCATACACATTAAAAAATTTTGCACAGAAACTCTGATTAAATGTTATCTAGTCCACTTTCTTATTTACGGATGAGGAAAATTGGTCCCAGGGGTGTTCAATTATTTTCATAAAGTCACACTGATACATTGGAACATCAAAGTTATAGTAACATTTCAAATAAATAGAGTGCTTGAAAAATAGTTTATTCCTCATTTAAAGGTATAGGTAACTAATGGTTTGAAGAAAAGTGTTTTTATATTTATAACATCAAAATTGATCTAAGGTGGCTTAGCTTATAGTCCCACTTTCATAAGTAGCATGAAATGGCTGATATTGGGTAATTATATATACCCCCCCAAAATAGCAAATTTCACATGTTTCAACCTAAAATATGAAAGTAAACTGAATATTTGAATAACTTGTAATAACTCAAGTTCGCAACTCCAAAGAGTATTTTATATAGTTTAGCATTTGGCTCCAAATATAATGGTTCAGATGACTGTATAGAAAATATTCTGGCTCCATAAATACCCTGAAAACTTTGAGACCTGTGCTAACCAGCCTCTAAGACGGACATCAGTGATCCTCACCTGCCAGTATTCATGGCCTTGTATAGTCATCTCTCACAATGCATAGGAATGACCTGTATGTCCAATAAAATGTTAAGGAAATGATGGTGTATAATTCCTCAGGCTAAGTCAAAAACAATATTGCAGCTTCCACTTTGCTCTCTCTTGGCTCACTCTGGCAGAAGTCAGCCACTATGTTTTGAGAACATGGAGAGGTCCACGTGGCAAAGAACTCAGGCCTCCTGCCATCTACCTGCAGTAACTTGCCAGCCTTGTAAGTGGGCCATCTTGGAAGCAGATCCTCAGCATCAGAAGTCCTGACCAATAGCTTGACTGCAACCTCAGGAAAGACCTAGAGCCAGCTATCTAGCTAAATTGTTCCCTAATTCCTGACCCACAGAAACTGTATGAGATGTTCTTTTAACTCATTAAGTTTTGTAATAATAGGTAACTAATACAGGGCAATATATATTTATAAAGTATTAGCATCCTAGGGCTGCTATAACAAATTCCACAAACTTGTGACTTAAAAAACAGATATTTATTCTCTCACAGTTCTGGAGACCAAAAGTCTAAAATCAAGGTATTGGAAAAAACAAACAAACAAACAAAAAAATCAAGGTGTTGACAGAGCTGCACTCCCACTGAAGGCTCTGGGAAGAATCCTTCCTTGCCTCTTTGAGCTTCTGCTAGCTCCAGGTGTTCCTTGACTGCATAACCCAATTCTCTGTGTCTATTTTCACATGGTCTTTTCTTCTCCATCTGTTTGTTTTTTGTGTGTGTCTCTTTTTCAAAAAGTATATTTTATTGATTATGTTGTTACAGTTGTTCCAGTTTCTTTTCCTTTTGCTCCCCTCTGCTCGGTAACCCCCTTTCCTCAGGCAATCTCACCCCCCCCCCTTATTTCATGTCCATGGGTCGTGCATATAAGTCCTTTGGCTTCACCCTTTCTTATATTATTCTTAACTTCCCCCTGTCTAATTTGTACTTACCAATTATGCTTCTTAATAGGGATTTCCACATTTCCACATTTCTCCTCCTTCCCCCTCCCAGCTGGTAGCCCTCCAAATGATCCCTATACCTATGTTTCTTTTCCTATTCTCATTTGCTTAGTTGGATTCTGTTTTCATTTTTTAGATTCAGTTGTTGATAATTGTGAGTTTGTTGAAATTTCAACGTTCATAGTTTTGATCTTCTTTTTCTTAAATAAGTCCCTTCAACATTTCTAATAATAATGGCTTGGTGATAATGAACTCCTTTAACTTTACCTTGTCAGGGAAGCACTTTATCTGCCCTTCTATTCTAAATGATAGCTTTGTTGTATAGAGTAATCTTGTTTGTAGATCTTTGCTTTTCATCACCTTGAATACTTCTTGCCAGTCCCTTCTTACCTGCAAAGTTTCTTTTGAGAAATCAGCTGATAGTCTTATAGGTACCCCTTTGTAGGTAACTCTCTGCTTTTCTCTTGCTGCTTTTAAGATTCTCTCTTTATCTTGAACCTTTGGCATTTTAATTATGATGTGTCTTGGTGTGGTTCTCTTTGGGTGTAGCTTGTTTGGGACTCTCTGTGCATCCAGGACTTGTATGTCTATTTCCTTCGCCAAATTTGGAAAATTTTCCTTCATTATTTTTTCACATAAGCTTTCAATATCTTGCTCTTCTTCTTCTTCTCCTTCTGGCACCCCCATGATTCATATGTCAACACGTTTAAAGTTGTCCCAGAGGTTCCTAAGCCTCTCCTCATTTTTTTCAATTCTTGTTTCCTTGTCTGTACTGGTTGACTGTTTTTTTTTCTTCCTTATGTTCCAAATCATTGATTTGAACACTGGTTTCCTTCCCTTCACCATTGGTTTTGTGTGGATTTTCCTTCATTTCATTTAGCATAGTCTTCACTTTTTCCCTTATGCATTTACCATACTTAAGCATATCTGTCAAGCCTGTGAGCATCTTTATCACCAGTGTTTTGAATTCTACATCTGTTAGGTTGGCTATCTCCTCATCCCTTACTTCTCCCACTGGAACCTTGATTCATTTCCCCTTTTGGACCATACTTCTCTGTCTCCTCATTCTGACAGGCTCCTGTGTTTGTTTGCCTTCGTGTCCCAGGTAGAGCTGTCGCTCCTGTTATGTTGTAAGGGGTGGAGCCTTAGGAATTCATCAGTACAGGGTAACCTGTTTCACCACGTTGTGGTACTGTATGTGGGGGGAACAATGCCACCCACTCAGCACTCTCCCCTTTTCCAGGCACCTCTCACACTTCGGCACTGGACTGACACCCCTCTAGCTGGTGCCATGGCCATCTTTCCCAGAGTGGTGGGTCTGTGGACATTCTAGGACCATGGGGGCCTTTAAACAAGCAGACTCTGCTGAAACTGGCAGTTTCTGCCTCCACCCCAACCCCCACTGGTCTGCATAGTCAGAAGCAATGAGGCTTGATTCACCCCGGCATTGATTCACCCCAGCATTGGGACCATGAGCTGCAAGGGCAGGTGAGAAGCTGGGAACGCTCCCCAGGTGTGCCTCCTGACTTTTTAAAATGTGTTACTGCGCCTTCTGCCAGCTTACCACTGCCTCAGCTGCTGCTGCCACTGCCACCACATCGAGTCCTCTCCACCCTGACTCCACCCCTCCTACCTGTCTGGATGAGTATTTCTTCTTTATATCTTTGTTTGCTGGAGTTTGATGCAGTTTTATTTTCTGGAACTTATGGTTGTTTCTAGTTTTGAGGTAGTTGTATTGCTTCTTAGTTGTGGAGGGAGACGCAGTGTGTCTGTCTCAGTCTCCATCTTGGCTGGAAGTTGAGTATTTCTTCTTTATATATTTTTTTGTTGGACTTCCATGCAGCTTGATTTTCTGGGACTTCTGGTTGTCTCTAGTTTTTAGGTAGTTGTATTCCTTCTTAGTTGTGGAGGGAGACACGGTGTGTCTGTCTAGGTCTCCATCTTTGCCAGAAGTCCTGTGTGTCTCTTATAAGTAAACTTATCTTGGACTTAAGAGTTCACCCAGGTAATTAAGGGTGATCTCATGTCCATATCCTTAATTGTTTTTTTTAGATCCTTAATTTAATTACACCTGCAAAGACCTGTTTTTCCAAATAAGGTCACATTCACAGGTTCCAGAATGTGGACATATCATTTGATTCTTACTATATGCTATATGAGTTTATAAATAATTTAATATGTAATATTGCTTAAATCATCTAGAAGAGTCATGAAAGCAAGTAATAATAAGATGATAACAGTAATTTTAAAAAAAGGACCCGGTTAATTGAGTGCTTTAGTAAGTGGGTTTAATTACTCAAAGCTGCATGATATCTTCTTTTTTTCTGAATCAGGAGTCCTGGGGTCTGGCCTCCAATGGTTGCATAGCCTGGGCAAGAAACTTCACTTCTATGAACCCTTTTAGGGGGAAGATACTTTTCCCAGCTTTTTTCCGTGTGCAAAGACATTCTCTAGAGTAATGCCCCTGGCCTGCCTTTGCCTCCATACTCACTCTCCGTAGTGGAGGAGGAGGGATTTACCTGATTGAAGAGTTCAGGAAAAAGAAATTGATATAGCTGACCAGGGCCAGTACTAGTGAGGCTCCTGGAACACAAAATTTAAGCAGCTACTCACTCTCAGGATCAAAAGGCAGACACAATCATGAGACTGAGAGTGAAGGTCTCCTTGAATTTTGCACCCTAGGTGCCTCATTCACCGCACCCTACCTCTAGTCCTGTACATAGCCTTCACCTGGTTGGATCTGCCTGCCAGCAGAGACCTGCATCTTGTCTGCACTCTGCTAAGTAGTATGAGTCCTGCACCTGTTTAGGGAGGCCAAATTTGGGGGTGAAATGTGACCACATATCAAAGCCATACCTTTCAATTTAGTTTTTTACAACTAATAAAACTGCTACTTTAATCTCCAATTATCTAACTCCTGTATCTATCTCTCAGCTGATGCCAAAGTCAGGTAGAAGAAAAAAAGTACTATTTAATGACATTCACACACATACACATACAGCCCATAGACACACACACATAACAGCTCCCTCATTGATTAAAAAAGGGGGGGTGCTAGATAACCTTCATAGCACTACTATGAAAGAGGAAGGAAACAGAGGAATGGCATTTTACTTGTTTTAAAGTACAGTATAAAGCTCATGTGGTCTCCCTGAAAGAAACTAATTTAAGAAAGGTTAAGCTGGTCAAGGGCACAGACAGTAAGTGACAGGGTTGAATGTCATATGAATGTTTTCTCAGTCCTAAACCTATACTCTTTTTACTTTGTTTTTGGTTAACCATCCATGTCTCTTAACCCTAAATTCTTAGTTCTGAGATCACAGATTATAATGGCACTCTCATTTGTAAGAATGAAATTTGTAAGTAACTGTTATCACCAAACTTGGAGCTCCTTGAGGGTAGACATTGTTTTATCCAGCTCTTAGTACAATGCCTAGACACAATAAGTACTCAGTCAATTTGATGATTAATCTGAAGTCATCAACAGGCTAGGAAAATTAAGAACCTAATATAAGGTTGGTGCAAAAATAATGTCTGATTTCGAGATCTATTTTAAAAATGAAAAAGCCCATGATTATGAAAATATTTATTTGTTAACATAACCTCTTTTGCTTTCTAGAACCCCATTCCATCTGTCAACTAGCTTATAAATGCCACGCTTGTAAAATTCTTTAGGTTTTGAGGCAAAATATGAATCCAACTCATTTTCAACCTCTTCTCTTGATGTCAACTTATGACCATCAAAATGGTTCTGTAATCCCCAAAACAAGTGATAATCAGAAGGAGCAAGGTCAGGAGAATATAGAGGATGAAGCAATATTTCCCAACCAATCTCTTTCAAGAAATTTTTGGTGAGTCAAGCTGTGTGAGGCCGATGACACCCTTTCTGTTGACTAAGGAGGGTCACTTTTGGTTCAAAACTGCTTTCAAACAATGAAATTGTTCACAGTAAAGATTAGCATTAATTGTTTGATTGTTGTCTCAGACTTTGTAACGGACAATTTCTTCCATATCCCACTATACACTCAACATGATCTTCTTTGGATGAAGTCCTCCTCTTTGTTGTTGAACTCTTCTTCCTCCTCGACTGACCATGATTGGCAGCATTTAACATTTTGATAAAGGATCTGCTTCTCATCACCTTTAACAGGGCTACCTAAAAGTGATGCCTGAAGGTGTTGTGAAAGCAATTATTCACAACAAGCAACACGCTGTTGCAGATTCTCTGAAGACAGTTCATGTGGGACCCATTATCCAACTACTAAAACCTTTCAGTTGGCATAGCACAGTTGTATGGGCTACGTTAAATTGTTCTGCAAGTTCCCTAGAGGTGATGGTGGGCTTTTCTGTGACAACAGCTTGGAATCAAGTTTTTTTGGACGACCCTCTTTTGGCTCATTTTTCAAACTGAAACCCCCACTTCGGAAATGGGAAAACCACCTCCTGCTACTTCTTTCAGTCACTGCATAGTCCCCATAAGCGCTCCTAATTGACTTTGCTACTGTACTTGCATTGGCACCTTTATGAAACTCATAGAGTAAAACATTTCTAATGTGGTCTTTAGATGGGACGAACATGGGTGCAAATATTGCATACAATTATGAACCATACTTCGATAATCTGAAAAAATAAGGTATACATTAGTCACTGTGACATCAAAAAATTATAAGAAGCACAAATTTAATAAATGCTATCTAAAACTTTCTTTTAAAAAAGTCGAACATTACTTTTGCACCGACCTGTATTTTGTGACTTAACAGTCTAAAGCAGGTTTATTGAGACAACTACAGTACTCTCTCTACTTCATTAATAAATTTTATATGATTAAATAACAATTCTTTAAGATTAGTCATCTCTATACCCTTAGCTCTTGCTTTGACATTTTTAACAATGGCATATGGGCCTTGATTCTCTCATGAATCTTTTTAAAATGAAGACTGGATTTACTCAAGTTATTTCTGGCTTTCACTATTATTCCCATGATCCTTGCTAAAAAACAAATTACAGGATGTTTGAAGACCTTTGCCTTGTTTAGATTTGAACTGCATGGAACTTCTTTTTTTTCCTCAGAAGAATCTCATGGTACCAGCTTGGAATATTGTTATTTGGCCCATATGCTATTTTATTTTATTATTTTTTTATTTAAAAATTTTTAAATTTATTTATTGTTTTTCTGTTACAGTTGTCCCACTTTTTCCCCCATTACTCCCCCTCACCCAGTCCACCCCTTCTCCCACAGTCAATCCCCACCCTGTTGTACATGTCCATGGGTTATTTATACTAGTTCCTTTACTAAACCCCTCCCCTACTTACCCCACTTCTTTCTCTCCCCCTCTGCCCCCTGGTAACTCTTAGTCTGTTCCTTGTTTACATGCCTCTGGTTCAATTTTGTCATTTGTTTGTGTTGCTCATTAGTTTCCTGTATTATGTTATATCGTATGGTATTTTTCTTTTGCCATATGCCATTTTAAGCAAATTTAGATTCATTTATTTAGGGATATAGTAATGATACCATAGAATTTTTTATTCTGATCATCACTTCTTTTGTAGTTCCACAAAGAGCAACCCCATCTAGTACTGAACATCTTAAGATGTATTACCTAGCAAGTTGTAGAAAAAAAAAAGGTAAACCCCTTCAGGTTCACCTCTCTTATACTGGACCAGAAGCAGTATCTATTTATTTACACTTTAATCCAGATAGGAAAAATAAGGGGATTTTAAGCAAACTCAGGCAGCATAAGCCCAAGTGGTTGGTAACTGCTAACAAAAATGGTGGTGGAAAAAGACATGTGTCAATCACAATCATAAAAATCTGTTTCCCCATCCTTGCTTGGTGATAGAACCTTGATTTTAGCTGGGTTAATAGCCACTCAGAAAGAGAGGGGAGAAAAAGCTTCCTTTGCAGTTAGATATATCTATGTGACTAACTGTCTAATCAATGAAATGTTATCAGAATTGTCCTTTGGGATTTCCTTGAAGACTAGTTAGAGATCGCGCAACCTTCTTTATCTCTCTCTCCTTCATTTGGGATGAAAATAAATGTAATGGCTGAAGCTCCAGCCATGATTCTGGGCCACTAGGTAGAAGCCACATGCAGAGAGTGACAGAACAACAAGGTAAAGAAGAGTCTGTGTCCTTGATGATTACAGATCTGCCTTACCAACCCTGGACTGTTTACTTTCAGCCTCGTTTATATAAAACAAAAACTGATTTGTTATATTTTAGCCACTGTTTTTTGCACCTTTCCATCTTTCTCATCTGTACCCAATTCAAAAGAGACATAAGGATCTATTAAAGTTCCCATATATTGTTCTCTCTTGGGCAAAGTAAAGAGAAGGATCAAGCCTTAGCTCCATGATCATCTTCTTTTTTTCTTCCCCCTCCCCCAAATATTATCCTATTTTCATCCTACCCATAAAAACCTAAGATACCCAAACTACTCCTTCAAGAAGAGGAAACTTGTTAATTAACCCTAGCTTATGAATACAGTAGCAATTTTTCAAAAACATATATACGTTCTTCCAAGATGGACTACATATTCTGGATTTTCTGTACAATGAAATTAATTTAAGTTATTTCCCTGCATTTCACACAGTTCATTAATTTGTATGACTTTAAGGGCCCTATAAATTTTTCCTAAAGTACTGAGAAAGATAAACTCATCAAATGTGATTTATCCTCAAACTTCAAATTGGTTTATACATTACATTTAAAAGTGCTACACAGTTGTTTTCCCAGAAAGCCTAGTTTTTCTTTTCAAATGCTGCCTCATTTTCACAATCTAATCTCTAAAATGTTTTACTCTATTATTTATTGAGATCTATGTTATAAAATTATAAATTCATTTCTTTTTAAATTTTCTTTTTGCCCTTGAAAAGATATTTGACATTTTCAATGGTGACTAATCATTAGTAAGGTAGATAAGAGTAGAAAATAGGAAGAGGAAAAAAATGAAAGAGAAAGTTAGACTTTAACACATAGGAAAGTGTACCTAAGTTTACATTAAGCAGTTTGGCCAAGTAAATTCTTCTAAGGAATACCAAGAGATTTTTAGCCAGCAGGAACAAAAGCCTGGCAATACTAAAAGGCAGGTTTCCTTATGATCTAATAAGGTAATTTTATCTTCATAATTAGCAAATTGATACTGCTAAGATAGCACATGGAAAAGTATGCTCAAATGTTCCTCAAATGGAAGCAATGTGGATGATTCAGACTATGAGCAATGGTGGCATAGGATAACATTGGGGAAATACACACAATTGCCGAATCATATCCTCAGGCACCAGCATCTGTACTAGTCCTCTGTCCAGTACCGACTCTTGTCTCTAAGATATGTTGACACATTTATTTGTCATGTGTTTTTCTTTAGTCTGCAGTGTGGTGTAATGCAAAAGGCACTGGGTTCAAAGTCTGAATACTTGAGCTCTAGGCTGGGTTCTAACATTTTTGGCCTTGTACATGCCATTTGACCTTGCCCAGTGTCAGTTTCCTCATCTGTAAATTGGGGTTAATAATACCTGCTCTGTTTGCTTTCTAAGTCTGTTATGAAGATCAAATAATATGTATTAGTGCTTTGTAAATTACAAAGTTAAGCTTTCTCTTATTGCTGTTTTTTCCACCTATACCTTCAGATCTGCCCTGGCTGGTTTGGCTCAGTGGATTGAGCGTCGGCCTGCGAGCTAAGTGTCGCTGGTTCGATCTTCCAGTCAGGGCACATCAGAGAAGGAAAACTCTGACTCCAAAAAACCTCCGCTGCCTTGCGGCATACCTCTTCAGGGGAAAGGCTAAGGGAGTAAACCCCGACAGAAAATCTGGAGCCGGAGTCCCTAAGGCGGTTTGACATTGTAGTCAACACCGGCAACTCCTGCGGCGCACCTGAAGCCAAGCTGTATTGACTCCGTCTTTCCCTTGGACCCTTCAGCTGCGAAGAGAGGGGGGGTCTGCTGCATGGGCAACAGCAGACCCTCCATATCACCCTGCCCAGGCTCTGTAGCTTCAGCTTCGTTGGAGAGGACACTCCAGCGTCATCGCAAGATGTCGATTCAACACGGGAGGAGACAGATACCGTGTCACTCCCGAGTCGGACTGCACAGCCATTCTCGGCGGTGCAGATAGACTCTTAAGAAGCTACACCATCGTCTCTCGAGACGGACGGCTGCCAACAACGACCTTCAGATCTACTTGTGACAATCTTTTTGAAAATTAGGAGCCAGTCTAGATCTTTCAGTGACCTTTTAAGAGCAAAACCCTTATCCTCTGAGCCACTTTACCTGTAAATGACAAGTTGGACTAAATTGATGTCAAAATTTTATTTAATAGCAGAAAAAAAATTTTAAATAAGTTTATTTGGAAGATCATCATATAAAATGGGCAAAAGAAGACTCACTATTGAGCTGGTTGAAGCTGGAATGAAGGAGCACAACTCAGAGACCTGCCTAATTAGACTCCCCCCTCCGCCCCCGCCACTACACTCCAATCCGGAAGCCACAATAAACATCAGATACTTCCCATTCTAACCTTCTATAATGTTGTTGTTATGATTCCAACTCGTATGCTTCTATGATTCTTCAAGTAAAACTCTCTACTATAAAGGGGTAAAGAAAGGTTGTAGCATTTTGTAGATGGGTAGAGACCCTGGCATCTGAACTCTTGTTAGCTGACCAACAAATTCGCTGAAATGTAGTCAAGTTGATCTTAACAAGATAAGTACCAAACTCCTTGAGATGGAAGATGTCTTTAGGAAGCTATGTGAAATATCTCAGCAGTCTTCATGGAGCAGGGAACTGTGCCCCAAACTGTGAAAGTAAAAATTGAATGGGCCATTCTCCAGGTTGTTCTCCATGAAATATACAGCAGTACTGCAGGCTCTCTGAAATGGTTTTCAGTAAAAATGACTCAGAGGTGAGGAAGCCACTTATAACAAAGCAAGTAATGCAATGCCATTTCTAAATACGCCAAACAAGAGAGTTTCTTTAGGGAAGTTGGTTTCAGGATACACATACCATATAATCACAGAATGTCAGAACTGGAAGTAGTGTTAGAGAATAACCAGTCTATTTTACAAGAGACAAATCTGAAATCCAGAAAGACTATGAGTTGCTCAAGGTTAGGAATTCATTCAAACTTCATTAAACATTAGCTGAATACTAAGTATGTGCCAGGTGGTAAGGATAAGAAGAAAATGAAACATGACCCCTATCCAAGTGGTGGGAGAAAACAGACAAATAAATTCACAACTGTAGCTAGCTTGTTGCAGAACCAAGACTCAAATTCTGTGTCCAAGTTCTTGGCCAATGTCATACTGCCTCTCAAATTAAAAAGCTTGAGAAATTACTAGTAGGAAGCCAAGCTGTTCCAAAGATATATTAATGTCAATTAAGCCTAGGTCCTTGGGGCACACATGTACTTATCCACATTTCTTGTTGATGTATGAGTAATAAAGAGGGCTCTATCCTTAGGTGAAAGAAAATTCTTACTAAGATCTATCACTAATACTTATAAGCACTTCTTAGAAGACTGATGCAATTATGAAATCTAATCAAAGCATGGCCTTTGTTCCAACTTTTGAAGTCACCATCAAGGTCAAAGTCAGGAAAAATTCCATTAACTACTGGCATACTTTTCAGTCTACTTAACCAAGAAGTGATTTTAATTAGCTATCTTTATGGTTTTATTATTTTTCTTTGGTATATAAAATACTGAAGAATTATACAAGATTTCACAGATCCAATCCATCATCCAGAAAGAAAAACAAAAACAAAAGCCAAACAAAAACCTATGGCCACACCTATAAAATTCCATTTTGTCATTATTGGTAAGATTCTAACATGAGAGATTTCTGGGCAAGATGGAGACATAGATAAACATGGCTCAGCTCCTCACACAACAACAGCAAAAATTACAACTAGACTACAAAACAAATATCACCCGCAATTGTCAGAAAATTGAGCTGTATGGAAGTCCAACAACCAAAGAATTAAAGTCACATTCATCCAGATAGGAAGGAGGGGTGGAGATGCAGAAACTCACAGAGAGAGGCAAAGACCCAGAGACATGGAACTGGCAGTCCCACATATGTAGTGGATAAAAATTGGGAGGAGCCCTGATTGGTTGAGTGCTGGCCTACAGACCAAAAGGTTGCCGGTTCAATTCCCTGTCAGGGAACATGCCTGGGTTGTAGGCCAGGGCCCTGATTGAGGGTGTGTAGGGGGCAACCAATGGATGTTTCTCTCAAACATTGATGTTTCTCTATCTTTCTCTCTCCTTTCCCCTCACTTGAAAAATAAATAACTAAAATCTATTTAAAAATTGGCAGTGATACCTTGGGAGTGAGGGATCCCAACCCTGTACAAGACCACCCAGCCCAGGATTCCACTTCCAGGAAGATAAGTTCCCATAACTTTTATCTGTAGAAACCAGTGGGCGTTGGGGCAGTGGAAGAAACTGCAGGATTCTAAGGAGTCTCCTCTTAGGACTTATGCAGACTCACTCTCCATGAACCAGGGCAGTGGCTGGAAGGGCACCAGTGGCACATGGGGAGAAATTGAAGTGTCTGGCATGAGGGCATGTGCTGCAGGATAGCTTCCTCCCAGACAAAACTCCAGAGGCCAGGCAGTGGCATAGTCCCCTTTCTGAGCCCTCCCCCAACAGAGCCACAGAGTGGTGATACCATTTCAGAGACTCCATCAACCTAGTTCACACAGGTTGCCCTGCCCTGGCAATTACCTAAGGCTCCACCCCATCCAACTTGCAGGTGCACTTTTCTACAGTAGGCCACCCTGCTAAGACAGGGTGGCCTACTGAATACTTCAACAGCATAAAAAAGACCCAAACTAAAAGGAAGGTTACACTAAGTGAAATAAAGAAAAACTTAGAGGAAACCAACAGTGGAGTGGATGAAGCCAAGAATCAAATCAATGATTTGGAACACGAGGAAAAAACAAACAAACATTCAACCAGAACAGCAAGAAGAAAAACGAATCCATAAAAAACAAGGATAGGCTAAGGAGTCTCTGGGACAATGCCAAACATGCCAACATTTGAATCATAGGGGTGCCAGAAAAAGAGAAGAAAGAGCAATAAATTGGAAATCTATTTGAAAAAATAATGAAAGAAAACTTCCCTAATTTGCCAAAGAAAATAGACATAGAAGTCCAGGAAGCAGAGAGTCCCAAACAAGTTGGACCCTAAGAGGACCACACCAAGACACATCATAGTTAAAATGCCAAAGGTTAAAGATAAAGACAGAATCGTAAAAGCAGCAAGAAAAAAGAAGAGAGTTACCTACAGAGAAATTCCTATAAGACTGTCAGTTGATTTCTCAAAAGAAACTTTGCAGGCTAGAAAGGACTGGCAAGAAGTATTCGATGTGATGAAAAGCAAGGACCTACAACCTAGATTACTCTATCCTGTAAAGCTATCATTTAGAATGGAAGGGCCGATGAAGTGCTTCCCAGACAGGTAAAGATAAAGTAGTTTATCATCACAAACCATTATTACATGAAATGTTAAAAGTGTTTTTTTAAGAAAAAGTAGATCAAAACTATGAACAATAAAATGGCAATAAATTCACAACTATCAACAATTTGATCTAAAAAGCGAACTAAGTAAACAAGTGGAACAGAAAAAGAATCATAGATATAGAGGTCATTTGGAGGATTATCAGTTGGGGGGAGGAATGGAGAGAATGGGGGAAAGGTGCAGGAATTAAGAAGTACAAATTTGTAGGTACAGAATAGATAGGGGTATGTTAAGAACAGTATAGGAAATAAGGTGCCAATGAACTTACATGCATGACCCATGGACATGAACGAAGGGGGTGGGGGATTGCCAGAGAAAATGAGAGATACCATGTGGAGAGGGGAAATGGGGGGGGGGTGGAACTGGGACAACTGTAATAGCATAATCAATAAAATATTTTTTAATGATTCTAAAATGAATTCTTTCTTAATTCCTATTTGTGACTTTTAAAGTGCTTTAAAATTTATAGTTTTAAAATACAGTGAAGTACAAATAGTACATACACCTAAGAAGAAAACTTTAGAAGGCAACATTAGTATTCCTACATTTATTTGACAAAATCCTAGTATTGGCAGACCTGAGGTCAAGCTACTTTACAAGGAATCCATCATCTATCCATCCATTTATCCAGCAAGCATTTATTGAGTGTCTTCTGCATGAATACTATGATACCATGTGCTAAGTTGAATATTTCACAAAGTGTAGTTTGAGGACCCACCTGCATCAGAACCATCTGGAGAACTTGCTAAAAATACATGTTCTTATATCTCACTAGTATAGATCTTCTATATTGGTTTTAATTTCCTGTTACAAGCAATAGAAACAAACTTGGGCTACCTTAGACAAAGAAGGAACTTACTGAAAGGATATCAACGGTTCACAGAATTGATCAGAATTAGAACCAAGAAAGTTTTAGAGGAACCACAAAAGCAATCATAGTACAGGGATGACGTTATAACTACCCCCAGTTCTAATCTTATATTGCATCTCTGCTCTAGACTAAAAGTTCTGAAAAAGAGCCTTCAAATAATGGGGCCTAATGCCCAGGCCAGGTGAGTCTTCCTAACACTGGACACAAAGGTAGATTCTTCCAAAGGGAAATTAGGCTGAAAATGGGAAGTAGAAGTAAGTGCTGGTTAGTCCAAACTGGCAAATGCCTGTTTCTCTATCAAATCAGAATCCCTGAGGTTGGGCTGGAGATTTTCTACATTTTTTAAACAAACTTCTCAGATGATTTTGAAGTATTCTAAGCTCTGAGAAATACTGATGTAAAAGATATGACCTCTGCCCTAGAATAGATTTAAGTCAAAGTGGAGAGACACATTACTTATGAAACTGAAGAATAATTCCAAGTTCCTGATCAGATGTTGTCTCTCTGCAGATATTGCCCCCCATCTCTACCCCTTGCCCTCACCAGCCATTCATTCATTCATTCAAAAATGAGCATCTGTATAAAAAGAGATATTATGCTTATAGTCAGCCACAACACAATATAAGTGTACATTCATTTTTATGGAAAAAATGTATAGATGCACAGAAGCAAGTTGGGAAGACTACACACCAAGATGTAAATAATGAAAAAGAGCCCTAACCAGCATGGTTCAGATGGTTGGGCATTGTCCTGTGAAGCAAAAGTTCCTGGTCAGGGTACATGCCTGGGTTTTAGGATTGGTCTCTGGTCTCCTCGCTCTAAAAATAAATAAATAAAATCTATTTTTTTAATAATGAAAAAGAAAAAATAATTTCAAGAAAAATATAAACACATGCATGGTAGTGAAATAGAATATCTGTACTGTAAAACTGAAAGCAAGTAGAAGTCTTTATTGCAAGCTCTTACTTTCTGTATTTTCTAATTTTTGGAATGAAAAAAAAATCCTAATCCAACTTACTGGTAGTATAATTAACCATTGTTAGTGGCCATATTTAGACTTTCCTATGGCTGGTATTTTTCAGCTTCCCAAAAACTTATGAAAATTTTTTATTAGTGTCACTTACTGAGTTCAAATGAAGAGAAGTGGTCACCAGCAAGATCCTATATTGTAGTTAATGAAGTAATGTGTTTCTTTACATTTATTCATTCCAACCAACATTTGAGTACCTTCCATATGTATAGTTTTATTTTAGGCACTGTGTTATAGGGGAAAATATATAAAAGTGTACTTGTTAAATTTTTAAAAAGATAACTTTAACAGGAAAAAAATAAAGAATTGTATGAAAGCAACTTATGGACAAATTCATGATGGTATAATCTAGACTCTAGATTGTGTTTAATGCCTGGTTTAATAGTCTTAAAGCATGTTCATCTCACACTAAATCCAGTGTATGAGAGCAAGTTAAATCATTTATGGACAAATTCATGATGGTATAATCTAGACTCTAGATTGTGTTTAATGCCTGGTTTAATAGTCTTAAAGCATGTTCATCTCACACTAAATCCAGTGTATGAGAGCAAGTTAAATCATCAGCATTTTTTTGTTATTGTTGTTGCACTGATACAAGATGGACATAGACATAAACTAGGAGACTTATGGGCAGTTCTGATAATAGAGCATTAACCATTATGTGGTAGCTGTGGCCCCGGGCCACCAAGAATAGACTGGCTCTTTTTAACAGAAAATTATTTACCAGTCATCAACAATTGCCATATCTCTAGCTGGTCATAGGGCTTTGAGGCAAATGGGACCAGTGAGCCAACAGAGCAGTTAGTAGCTATGTTCAGGAGTTAGAATGGTAGCTGGCTTCTAGTAGGAGCTCAGTAAATGTTCCTTGTTGGATAGTCATTCATTCAGAAGGAATTACTGCTGTTACATTGATCTATCCAACAATTCTCCCATCTTTTCCTCCTCATTTTCACATCCGTCTGGGTCCTTGCCACATACAACACAAGGAGAGAATAATCACCATGCAGTGTCATGTTGGAATGAAAAATTAAAGGTATATCTGGATGCCATATACTTGAAAACACAAAGGTATCTAAACACATTGCAAAGCATAACCTAAAGTGTGAACTTTGCTAGAGGCTACCCCACCACCACCACCACCAAAAAAGAACCCTAGCTGGTGTGATTCAGTGGGTTAAGTGCTGGCCTGAGAACCAAAAAGTCACCAGTTTAATTCCCAGTCACGACACATGCCTGGGTTGCGGTTGAGGTCCCTGGTTGGGCCTGTGTGAGAGGCAGCTAACAGGTTTCTCTCACACAATAATGTTTCTTTCCCTCTCTTTCTCTATCCCTTCCCTCCCTCAAAATAAGTAAAATATTTTTTAAAAAAAGAAAGAAAAAAAAGCAATTTGGGTTCAAGCAAAAAGGGATGTTTGTGCTGTTTTGTGTATAATAATATTTCAAGCTTTGCCTCTATGATGCATAGAGAGATTTGCTAAAAGCATATTAAAATGCAGCTAGCTGGTTAAGTCACAAGTCAAGACTTGTAGGTATAGACCATTTTTATAATTGTAGTAGTTAATAATTATTATAATGAACATTTTTGTGGTGCTATACATTACCAAAGTGCTTTATAGTATTGTCTTTTATTCTGCTGATACTAGATCAGTTAAAGCCAAAAATGATATCATTTTTATTCAGTAATGAGAATGAAGTTTGGCTGTTTTGTGGAACCTACAGAGAAAATATGGACGAGAAGTTGAAATATTTAATGCAAATTTCAGTTAAAATACTCAACTGTATAATTTAACTGAAGCTCAATGAAGCTCCACACATTAAAAAATCAACTTAATCCCTTGGCTGCTGTGGTTCAGTGGATTAAGCGTCGGCCTGTGAACCAAGTGTCGCTGGTTCGATTCCCAGTCAGGGCACATGATGAGGTTGCATGTCAGGTCCCCAGTTGGGGGCGCGAGTGAGAGACAACCACACAGTGATGTTTCTCTCCCTCTCTTTCTCCTTTCCCCTCTCTCTAAAAATAAATAAAAATAAACTAATTAATTAATTAATTTTTTAAAAACTGTAAAAAAATAGTTTAAAAAATCTACTTTTTAAAACAATGTCCTTTTAATTTGAATCTTGATTATAATTACAGACAATAACAGATATTGATAGTCTATATCGGTGTTTCTATAGCTTGTCTAATATGAATTACAAGGAATATTTATTAAAAATACAGTTTCTTTGCTCCTAAGCCTTGGAGTTTTTGATTCATCAGGTCTGGGATGAGACTAGAGACATGGTAATTTTAACCAATGCCTTGAGAAATTCTTATTATCAGGGAAATTCGGGAAACAGTAGTTTCTGTGAATAGTATTCAATTCCTACACTCTATGGGAACTTGGAACATACAAACTTTACCTGTATTATCAGTCTGTCAGGCACAGGGCTCAAGGCTTTCCACACCTCTTTTGGTCTTTACAATATTCCATAAGATAGAAAGAGCATGTTACCATTTCAAGGAATCAAACTCTGAAAGGTTGAATAGCAAGACCAATGCCACAAAACCAGGTCTACCTGTCTCCAAAGGCTATGCCAATCAGTCTTTATTTTCTTCTATGCTTTGCCAAATCTTGTGTGTCAGAAAAGAGCAAAAAGGGAGAAGAAAGAGAGGAAGGAAAGAAGAAAAAATAATTTTAGTACATGCATTTCAGCTTTTTAAGCAATTACTGGTATTCATACATAGTAAGTTAAGAAGTTAAATCTATCTTTAAATTTTTTAGTTGAAATGTTAAATTGTTACCCTGGCCAAATAGCTCAGTTGGTTAGAGTGATATACCGATGCACTGAGGCTATGGGTCTGATACCAAGTCAAGACACATATAAGAATCAATCAATAAATGCATAAATAAGTGGGACAACAAATCTATGTCTCTCTCTAAAATCAATCAATCAAAAAAAAATTTTTTTAAGAAATATAAAATAGTTTAAATAAAGGGTAATGTAGAAGTCCCAGAGGAAGACCAAAGGGAATAGATAGTCATTAGATAGATAGAAGATTATAGTGGATTTCTATATTAGTGTTGAGGTAGATGTTATTTTTTTAGGAATTAATGAGATCCTTTTGGTTTAGTGAGTAGAGGAAAGAGTAAATAGATTATGGTATTTGAGGGAATCTAGTGTATTATTGCTCTGAAGTTGGCAATTTAAACTATAAGGAGAGCATTCTGTTCTGGTGAGTGCAACTCTTAATTTTGACTAAAAAAACTAAGGCAAAAGAAATGCACAGTCTGTACCTCCAACATTTGTTCTGCATTAATGATTTTGAGAAGGGAGATTCTTCAAAGTCTCTTGATAAGCAAGACTAGTTGTAAGAATCAGTTTGTCTTATACAAATGCAAGAAATAATTACCTCAGCTGAACTTTTTCAGAGAACACAAATTGAGTTGAGCTAGTTTTTGTGCAGAACGCAAGCTCTAATGTTACCTTAAAAGACCCAGCAAACAGGACCTTCAGTCCTTTGATGCAGAAATGGGAAAGATAGGCTATGACAGGAAAGGATGGAATACAAAGTCTGTCCAGAGAAAGTACAGCCATTGTTAATATAATAAGAGCAGTTTGCACAACATCAATGTAGCCTGGCAGCCAAGGAGAGTGGATTGGAATGCGCATGCGTGAACAATAAGGACTTCACTGTACTAGTCAGTGAGAGTAGTAGATGCTGTTGAGTGAGCATGTGTACTGTGTGGCTGTCACATTCAAAATGACTGAGCAAGTAGAGCAACGAATCTGTACCCAATTTTGTGTTAAGTTTGAACATTCCTCTGCAAAAACTATTCAGATGACTCAGAAGGCCACAGCTATGGGCAGCTGGTGATTGGCAGCTTGATCACAACAACATGCCGGCTCATGCATCCTGTCTGGTGCAGAGTTTTTTGGCAAAACATCGTATCACACAGGTTACTCAGCACCCCCTACAGCCCAGATTTGGCACCCTGCAACTTCTGGCTTTTCCCAAAACTAAAGTCACTTTGAAAGGGAAGAGATTTCAGACAGTTGATGAGATTCAGGAAAATACGATGAAGCAGCTGATGTTAACTAGGAGAACAGTGTGAGGTCCCAAGGTGCCTACCTTGAAGGGAACTGAGGTGGCATTGTTCTGTGTACAATATTTCTCATATCTTCTTCAATAAATGTCTCTATTTTTCATAGTATATGGCTGGATACTTCCTGGACAGACCTCATAACGTCAGCAAGTAGCCCCTTTGCTTTTAATTTGTGATTGGTCTGAATGTAGACAATGGTGATTACTTTTCAGCTTGTTTGTTATAGGATGTGGCTGCTTTCTTGGCTTTAAAAAAAAATCCTACTTCCTTGGTTTCTTTGTATCAATGTACGTATCATAATATTTCTGCTTTACAGTTAGGAGAGGTGGTCTTGGATGTAGACTAGTGTGGGAGTGGAGGTGGGGGTGGGATTTATAGCTTAGGAGAGACCAGAGTTTGGTAATAAACTTAGCTCTGGGGAGCTTCCAAAGAGATAATAGACCATCAACCAGTAAGAGGACCATTAAAGGAATGAGTCTGTATAATTAGGCCATTGTAAAGGAGTCTGATAGGCTGAAAGGGCTAGGCTATAAAGCAGCATCAAAACCCATGTTCATTCCAATCCTTCTAATGTAGATATGATAGGCTAGAAATTAATCTAAGAACTTTGTGTTAGAAAAGCAAAATAATAGCACAGGGGAGATATTTAAACATGGGGGGAAATAAGGTGGTTTTCACTTCCAAAATATAATTTGCATATAAGAAAGCATTTTACTGATTAGAAATTATTTTAATGATTTTGTATACTAAATTCACTTCATTTACACTTAATGTTTTAACTGAAAACAGGTGTGAAGCCCTGAATTTTTCAAGTTAAGAATGTTGAAGAAAAGGCCCAGTTCTCAAACACTAAAAACTCTGTTACAGAAAGTGCTTTCTCTAGGTGTTTGCTGCCTTGATGCCCAAGATCAGAGGACAAACTCATTGTTCTTTGAGATCTTCCCAATTTTAAAAGCTATAAATCTATGAACGAGAATCTGAAGGGGAAGAAAAATACCTTTTCTCTTTGGTACATCTATGTCTAAGAAACATTTTCCAACTGGATTGTACTATATCTTCATGCCATGCCATAGTCTATCTATGTGCCAAGTGGAAAATGTAGTTGGAAAAAAACTTTTTAGCCAAATATAACTCTGATCTGGAAAACTACTTCCTCTACCAACCACAGCTATTCAGATGTATCTTAGAATGTAATATAGGTGTCTAAGGAATACACACCAAGGTCCCCTGAGGTCCTGAATCAACTCTTAGGAAAAACTGCAAATTGATTACAAAGGCATCTGGGATTGGCATGGGTGTCTGCCCCCTTTTCTTGTAGATCTCTAACCTAGCCAACCAGTTGGTTGTGTGCTATGAGAGAAAGAATGGAAGCATCCTCTAATAGCCAAGCAAGTTGGCTTTTTAGAGATCTCCATGTGACTGCCTCATAATAGGTCTATCATACTTAACATAAATGAAAATCAATTCCCCAAAATATGTTCTACCTTCAGTCTTGCCTGTCTCAGTAAATGGTACCACCATATGCACAGAAGTCCAAGTCCAAACATAAGACTCATTCTAGGTTCTCCTTTACCTCACTCTCAAAATCCAATTTATCAACAAATTTTGGAAATTCTGAAGAACTCTTCTGAAATAAATCCTGAATTTCACCATCACTACTATTTCCATCCTACTGTAAGCCACCATCGTGCTTAAGCCTCCTATTTTCACTCTTGCTCTTCTATACTCCATCCTCTACCTAAAAGAGAGAACTGTCTTTTCAAAACACAAATCAGTCCATATCTCTTCCTTCTTATTTTAACCCCATCTATGGCCTCCCCCTATAATTAGAGCACATCCAATAGTCTCACCACACCCTATAAGATCCTACATGATCTGGCCTCTGCCTATCTCTACAGTCTCAACTCCTACCTCTCAACCTTGTGTTCAATTCACCCCAAACACATTGTCCTTTTCTTTTCTTCCATGAACCTGTACACCAGTCTCCTTTGTACTCAATGCCTTTGGGTTACAGTTCCCTCTGCCTGATATGATTTTACCCAAGCCTTCTTATAGCTATTTCCTCAGTCATTAGCTCAGTTATTAGCTCTTTGGAGAAGCCTTCCCCCCTCTTCTCTCCCTATGCATTAAATTTATTTGATTTTTTAAAAACTATGTGCATCTATTACATTGTTTTTTTTAATTAAGGTAAAAATAAATGTACATAAATAAAATAGCCTGGTTACTATTATATCACTTTGTTTTTTTCATTGCAAGTGCCATTATCTCAAATTAATTAATTTATTTATTTATGTGTTTATTTGTTTATTGTCTGTTTCCCACTACAATGTAAGGTCCATGAGGGGGAGAATTTGTTTCAATGACCTCATACCTGCCATGACAAACAGTGTATCCCAGCACCTGCAAGGTCTTATGTACATTGTGACTCTCAATAAATATTTGTTAATTGAGTACATTTCACTTGCCTAAGGGAGAAGTTTTTTCTTTTTGGTTGGGAATGGTTACATGCATTCATTTGGAAAGGGTATTTTAATGAAATATTTTGTTCAAGTTGGGTTCAGTTTGCATATTAAGATACTATTGCTATTACCTGTGCACACAGAATGGTTCTTTGATACAACTGAGAAACTGTCAACATATAGAGCTTATAACAAACTTGTCAAATAGTATCTATATCCATTTCAGCATGCCAATGGTAAGGTTCATATCAAAGTGAAAATTGAAAGCAAACAATGTTGATTTGGTTTTGACAGCTAATATATGAGTTCTGCTGTTTAGGCAGTGGTGAACTGTGTGGAATTGCTGATGCTGGAAGTGAAACCAGAATATCAGGATGCTCTAGGCTGGTTTGCAGCACAGTGAAAATGCGAGAATAAGAGGTAAGAACAGTTGCCTAGAGACTCCAAGCAGGACATGAAGTTAAAAGGAAGCAGTTAGTGCGAGTGGTTTAGAATTAGAGCTTTGGAAAATAACAGTTTTCATTGACTAAGTGCCTACTATGTGTCTATAACCCTTATAGAAAGAACTAACATGGCTATTGTTTCCCCATTTTACAAATGAGTAAGCTGAAGATCAGGGGGCTAAATGACTTACCAATGCCATATAGCTATATAAAAAGTAGAGCAATGACTTAAACTACATTTTTCAAATCCCGAAACGGACATGCTTTCCACTGCGCCACACTGTCTTCTTTGTGATGATACACTCCATTTATTTCTGTGATTCCTGGTGCCAAGTTTAGGGCCTGGGCCCAGCATCCTAATGGAATCATGCCTAGCTGAACAATAAAGGCTTCTGCTACCAGTGGAAGAGCTACCTATGTGAAGTGTCCAAGCCCAGCTGGGCCCAAGGTTTCCTGACTAAGCAAGTTTCAAGCCCGGTGTTCACTGAACCTCCTCACCCTGACTTCCTTTTCCAACATTCCCTGCAGCTCGCCTCTGCCTCTGTTCACTGGGGAAAGCATCTGCCGGGTGCCAATAAGAAAGCTACTCTGGCCATAGCATGAGGGGAAGAGGCAGCTCAGCAACACCACTGCTGAGAGTTTGGGCAAGCTTAGGCAGTGTATTCTGAAGAACTGAAGTGTGCAGCCCACAGAGAGAAGTGGATAAAATGCAAAATTGAAGAGGAGGATAAGTGTAAGAGGAAAATCTCCCTGACAGAGATGAATTAGTTATAGGACTAACTCCCCAAGGGAAGAGATGTGGCTCCATTCCCCAACGCCCACACAGAAAACATGTTAAAAGAGGACAAGCTTTCCACCACTGAGTTTTATGAAGATAAATGAAGCACTTTTAAGTGGAGGAAGAAATAAAGATGGAGAGACAGAGCTGACTAAGGCACCGCAAAGACAGAGGAATGGCGGTGTGTGGCCCTCATGCTGAAGGGGGGAAACATTTCTTCCAACTGGGAGATGCAGAGCTGAGCTGTTCAGACTTTTGAATTCTGAGTTCAGGGTCTCTGCCACTTGCCGATAGTATGAACCTGAGCAAATTAGTTAGTTTTTCTAAGCTACAAAGTAGGAATAATTCCCTATTTTATTGGCTATATTTCACTATAAAATAGGGATAATACCATTGCAAAGGGTTCCTGTGAGAACTGAATGAGATAACTCATGTAAAAACAGTGCCTACCCTATAGTAAGCATTCAGTTCATGACAGTAAGTTTTGGGTCATAGCTTTGTGTGGAGAGGGAATATAGTTGCGTCATTACTATCTAGGTCAGATTATGGGGACAATTACTCTCTTTAAACTTAACAGTAATGCCTCCTTGATTTGATTATTTGCTGTATTGCTAGCTCACACCCTCACTACTGATTTGGGCTTTCAGCTCACAGGAAAGCTGAGCGCGAATATGATAGGTTCCACCTCAACTCTTAGGTGAGCTTGCCAAAGAGCAGCCTAACCCATGTCAGTACTCCATACCACTCTGAGGATAATGCCACCTCCCTGTTGATGAGTGTTGTGCACAGAAGTAATAATAACACTGTACCTTATTCGATCTTTTGCAGTTTACACAATACTCTTATTGGGGAAGAGCTACTGTCTTCATTTTACAGCTGAGGAAACAGAGACTTAGGAGGTAAAGCATCTTGATTAAAGTGACAGAGATTATTGGTTGGGGGATCAGGGATCCACACCAAGCTACCTGGATTCCAAATCTAGAGCTGTTTTATAAGGCATTGTAAGGGATGTGAACAGGTAGCAGATTAAAAAGCTAGTTGCTTCCAATCATAAAAACATTGAATTTTAGAGCACGATGGAGCTTTCAGCTTACCCAATACTTTGTTTTTTTACTGTGTCCAGGGAATCCAGTAGGAGGTGAGGAGAGCCAAGCAGAAAGTTGGGATTGTGTGCAGCTCATCTTTTATCAATTAAATTTACAGCATTACAATTTAAATAAATGCTTAAAACATTAAGACCTTTCTTAGAAAAAAAGAGGAACATTTGAAACACTTAATGTAGTTCAACTCTTTCATTTCTCCAAGAAGGATATTGAGGCCCAGTCAACTTAAGAAACTTGTCAAAATCTCACAATTAGTTGGGGACAAAGCTGGAACAAGCACAGAGACCTAGTTACCTACATATTTAATAAGCATGCTACCAATGTTTCCAGATATATGTTCTCATTCTCCAAATATTTTCCTTTGATTACCTCAGGCAAGTAACTTACTTATGACAATCAAATCACTGAGGAGAAATTATCCCTGGGGATAGTCCCTCCTGATGATTCACTAAACGATGTTGGATCAGTTCATTGTTCTCTGAACCCTCAGCTATTCCACAGGTAAAATGCTATGATAATTCCTGTGTAGGCAACACTTGGAGGGGGAAGGGGGAGTGGCTGTTAGGATGACTATGTAAAAGAGAACATGTGGGGGTTCACAGGATTCTTCCAGGGAAGGAGACTCTCAGCAAGTTCAGGATCTTATTATTTACAAATGCCTCCCAAGTGTGTCATTGCTTCTAAGCTGATTTCTACAATTTATCAGCCTTGTTTATTTGTTGTTCCTCATTAAAGAAGGCAATATAGTTTATTTTTGTAACCATACCAAGTACTACCTGTTTATGAAATAGCCTCAAAGACTTCTTATCACATTGGTTTACTGAAATTTTATGATCTCTTACTACCTGCTTGTGGAAAGTAAATATTTTAAAGCTAAACACTTTTCATACTAGATAAGTTATCATTACAAGGTTCAGCCAGAGCCTGATCCAGATAAGGTTAACGGACTTGTGTGCAGGTTACAGAGTTGGAACCCTCCCACCCAACTGGCAGTTTCTCTTCCTTCAACAAGGAATACTAAGAAATAGCTTTCTTGACCTTCAGGTTAACCTCAAAAGCAGCCTAATTTACTTGTGACTTTGGCAAAGTTCTTAGTCTCTCTGAGCTATTTTCTCACTTGTAAAAGGCAGATATTTGCCTTCCCTTTCTACCTTAGAGGGCTGTCAAGGATCAAAAAAGAGAACACAGGGTGGGTGGCATGACTTTAAAACTGTGAAGTGTATGCTAAATGTGTAAAATATTACAATTATTTATAATGTGCATTTTAACTAAATTATCTCAACTTGTTAAAAATACCCACTTGGAATGATCAACTACTCAGGTTGAGGAAAGATGTTTCAATTTATGTTGATTTCTATGAAAAAATCAAGTGGCAATTGAAAAGGGCAAAGTTAAAACTAGGGAGTTACTTTCTTAACTGACAGTATCACAAACAAGAAGTATTTTTATATTTTCAATTAAGAATATTTTAAATTAAAGAAAGAAATTAAATAGACCTTTATCCAAAATTCTATTCTGAATACCCCAAATTTCTAACTTTATCTCTTAGAGAACAGCATTTCAACTCATACCCATGTTGTTACTTCTAAAAATCTGGACCTTGTTTCCATTATGCAGACAAGCCAGCCACAGAAGCCAACCAATATTTTAAGACTGCAATGTTTACTAATGGATGTCTGGCTAGAAACAGTGTTGGCAGAATTCAGGTAGAGGAATTTACTCCCACTAATGATGTGGAACAGTGCTGCATAATCATGTCCACTTGTATTAAGTCTACCCAAGACTGTCATGATTTGCAGTGGAACCAGAAACAAGCACCCCCCAAAGCCCTTGGATTGTCCTGAAAGACGTACAGACTAACAGAGACCAGAGGGGAGGGGGTAGGGGGAGAAGGGGAGAAAGAAGAGGAAGGGCCTAGTCAAGGAACTAGTATAAATGACCCATGGACATGGACAACTAAATGGGATTGACTGGGGGAGGGCAGTGGGTGGGACAAGGGAGAACAATGGGAGAAAAATAGGACAACTGTAATAGAACAGCAATTAGAAGAAAAAAGAAAAAAAAAGAACTGCTCAGACCCTCCCAAAGTCATCATCAGAGTCATTTATTTCATTGAGGCCTTCTTTACAAAAATGACTTCAGAGTACAGTGGATATCAGACTCTTGCAGAATACTTAGATACATTAATACAGTATAGCCTATATATGGACCATCCCAAGTCAGGAAAAATCAGATTTTTCCTTAGAAATCACATGAAGTACTTTCCTTGCACATGTACTAACAGATCCCCAAGGTAGACGGATACTCAATCCGTCCTCCCACCCCCTGCCCCAAGAAACCTATTGCCAGTTATACATTATCATTTTCATCCCTAGCTGTACCTGGAACTGGAAGCATCAAAAGTTATTCCTCAGTAAGGAAGAAGGACAGTGACATTCATGTCAACTGTCTGAACATTGTTACTGAATCAATTTTCTGGGGGAGAGTAATTTCTGTCTATTAAAAAAGACAGATTCCAAACTTATCATGTGGGAAGTCATCTGATATGTAATAAATTTGAGTCATACACATAGCCCTAAAAATGAAAATTAATAAGGAGTTAGGCAAGAAGCATGAATAACAGCAATTCTTTAAAATGGAAGAATAAAGGAACAGCTGTTGATGCATATTAGTATTACTCAGTAGTAAAATGTCAAGAAACTGTCATCAGATTTCTCTCCCTTTTACCTAGTTTCTAGACCTCTGAGGAATTTTCATTCCATTTTCTGAAATTGGATGCTACTTCAAAGATTTTAGAAGTAAACCATGAAATAAAGATACTAAAGAAGCCTAAATTTTTGCAGATTATTGTTAAATAATATCTTTATCCTATATTAATGATCTAACCACAACATTTGTCAAATATCCCAAAGATATAACTTTAGAAATATCCAGCCCTGGCTGATGTGGCTCAGTGGATTGAGCGCCAGCCTGAAAACCAAAGGGTCACAGGTTCAATTCCCAGTCAGGGCATATGCCTGGGTTGCAGGCCAGGTCTCCAGCCAGGTCCCCAGCTGGGGGCATGTGAGAGGTAACAGTACATTGATGTTTCTCTCTCTCTCTTTCTCCCTCTCTTCACGTCTCTCTAAAAATAATAAATAAATAAAATCTTTAAAAAAATAAAAAAAAGAAAGAAAGAAATATCCAGTATTATCTGAAACCAAATCTGGTTAATTCAAATGTATTATTAGAACTTGGTTCTGGGGTAAGAAAAGGTCCTACATCTCTCCCTTTCCCCCTCCTTTTCTCCTTCCTCCCTTATAACCTTTCTTCCTTCTATTCACCCTTTGTTTTCTCTACTCTTATGGCCTGATCGTCTCCTTATCTATGTCTAGGGCAACATTTCAGTGGAGGGGTACCTCAGGAAACTGTGCTTACATGCTGAGCAGTAGCATTCAGACAAAGATGCATTTGCGCCCTGGCTGGTGTGGCTCAGTGGATTGAGCACCAGCCTGTGAACCAAAGGGTCGCCAGTTTGATTCCCAGTCAGGGCACATGCCTGGGTTATGGGACAGGGCCCCAGTTGGGGGTGCACGAGAGGCAACCACACATTGATGCTTCTCTCCCTCTTTCCCTCTCTCTAAAAATAAAAGAATAAAATCTTAAAAAACAAAACAACTTTATTAAAAAACAAAAAAGATGCATCTGCGAGGCATGAGACTGCTGTCCCTGTATCTCCCATACATCCTCTGACAAGAGGTCTGTGCCTCAGTGTTGAAGCAGATGTACTTAAAGATTACCCCTTTACTTTTTAACATCATCAAAGTTAAATTGTACCCTTTACTTTCCAACATTGTCAATGTTGATACAAACCTTTTAATTTTTAACATTTTAAAAGTTAATATAAACTCCATTAATGCTTCTCAGCTGATCAAACACAGGAATGACCACTATGAACTAGATGCATCTACTTTTTCCAGTGGATAGCCCAGTAAACTTTGTTTCAGTGATGATATTGTCAACAGTCATGATATCTACCCTTATTCATAGTATTTTTCATATAAAAAATACTATCATCCTCAGTACCTCATTTGAGATTCTCCTTGGACTGCTGCCCACCAATCCAGTGCCTCTGCCATCACCTGACTCCCCTCCATGCTGCTGCCTCCACCCCCTGGAGGGTCATACTCTGTGCATCAACTCCTTCCTTTGTTCTTCCTAGTATAGTTAACACAGGCTATTATGTGTTATCCTAGGACTGCCATAATAAAGTACCACAAACGGAGTGGCTTAAACAGCAAAAAATTGTCTGAAAGTTCTGGAAACCAGAAATCTGAAATCAAGGTGTTGGCAGGGTTGTTCCTTCTGAGAGCTACGAGGAAAGAATCTGTACCAGGCTTTTCTCCTTGACTTGTAGATGGCAGTGTGCTTTCCCTGTCTCTTGACATTGTCTTCCCTTTATGCATGTCTCTGGATGCAAATTGCCCCTCTTACAAGGACACAAATCATATTGGATTAGGACCTACCCTAATGATCTTATTTTAACTTGATTGCTTCTGTAAAGACTTTATCTTTAAATAAAGTGACGTTCTGAGATACTATATGTTAGGATTCAACATATATTTTTTAAGGGGACATAATTCAACCTATAGCACTAAGGCTTAAAAATAACACATGGATAATGCAGATAGAAAAGGAAAACAAACTGAATCTCAAGTGTCATTGTGTGGAATCCACTGGCTAAACCTGGTACAGGATCTGATTCTCTTGCTCCTCATGTCCAAACTGCTATCATGTTTCTGGGCCCTATTAACCATATGGGTAGAAATCTTGTTAGGCATATCTTTCACTCTCTGTGATGGTTAATTTTATGTGTCAACTTGACTGGGCTACAGGGTGCCCAGATATTCAGTCAGACATCATTCTGAGTGCTTCTGTGAAGGCATTTTGGAAGAGGTTAACATTTAAGTCAGTAGACTTTGTAAAGCAGATTGCTGTCTATAATGTGGGTGGGCCTCATCCAATCATTTGAAGACCTGAATAGAACACAAGGCTAATCCTTCCCTGAGTAACAGAGAGTTCTCCTGCCTAACAGTTCTAAACCTGGAACATCAGCTCTTCCTAGTTCTACAGCAGCTTCCAGCTTTAAGACTTGAACTGGAACTTTGACTATAGAATGTACACACACACTATTGGTTCTGTTTCTCTGGAGAACCCTGACTGATATACTCCCCAAGACCAAGTCTTATATAATAAATAAAAATCACGCGCGCACGCGCACACACACACACATATACAAAGATCCCTTCAGGATTGCAACCTATCTGTTACAGAGCCAGCTCTTTATCTTACTAAATACCCAACTCCCCTAATCTAAAGCCTTTACATCTGGATTATTCACCCAAGTTTTCAGTCATCTGTGTGACTGAAAATACTCCCCCATTGGTATCTACAAGAATAATGCAAGAGCCTGCCCCCAAATACAAAATTCAGCTGCCAATCTTTGTGCAATCATGAACTGAGAAATTTGAGACCCAAACAAGAGCTCTGTGCTATGTGCACAAAACTTCTCTTGTGTTCTTTGCATACATTTCAAATCATTGAGGACTTGCTCAAGTTCTCATCTGATTTCATCTAGGGTTTTTCATGCATCTTGACCAGTGATTTTCAACATTTTTAATTTCATGACCCACACAAACTAATTATTAAAATTCTGTGACACACACAAAACATATTTTTTGCCAATCTGACAAAAAATAGGTATAATTTTGATTCATCCACACCGGATGGCTATTGTTGTGTTGGCTGTCGTCATTTTTTTAGTTGACAAGCTAAAGGAAATGAGGTCACTGCCCCTGACTAAATAGTCAGGTATTGCATGTTTTAAAATTTCTTGCAGCACACTGGTTGAAAATAGCTGAACTAGACAATTCCCTTATCAACTATCTTTTATAGCTTAATATTGTATATGTGTGGCTCTATAAAGAATTAGCCTTGTGCCCTGGCTGGTGTGGCTCAGTGTATTGAGCACCGGCCTGTGAACCAAAGGGTCGCTGGCTTGATTCCCAGTCAGAGCACATGCCTGGGTTGTGGGCCAGGTCCCTAGTTGGGGGTGCTCAAGAGGTAAACACACATCGCTGTTTCGCTCCCTCTCCTTCTTCCTCCCTTCCCCTCTTTCTAAAAAAAATAAATAAAATCTTAAAAAAAAAAAAAAAAAAGAATTAGCCTTGTCCAATTAGGATTCAGCACAAAACACTCCAAAGTTTAAAGAGATCAGAGCTGAACCAAATCAGACTTTTGAAAAGGTGTCTCTGGGCTGGAAGGGGACAAACAACATTCCCTGATGCTATCACTTGACTTTCATCTTTATTCTGGGTTTCTGTTTTCCAGATTCTCACTGTCACAGCATCACCTGCTCACGCCTCACCCAAAGCTGTGTGGCTCCCTTTCAAAATTTCAGTGTGGACAAAAATGTTTTCTGCTGGCATAACTGAGACAGGCTGGTATTTTAAAGACAGCTTTACTAAACATGAGGGAAAACAGAAAAGAAATAATTACAGAAAACATACACGGTATAAAAATAGCCAAGTTTCCAACTGCAGGTTTCTGCTTCTAAAAATTCCATTAGAAGTGGAAGAGCTTTACTGGACCTCAGTCTCCTTTGCCCTTACTCAACCACAGCCCTTAATTTTGCTGTGTCCTGTCTGAACGACTTCTCTCCCGCCTCCAACACCTCATCTATTCCTGAGCCCTGTAATATTGAGCTGCTACCTTGATTTTTCTGAACCCGTATCTCAAAGAAAAAAAAATACCAGTTAACTTACTTTTAAAACATTCATTCTCCCAATAAAAATATCCCAGACTCCCAAACATCTGCCAAAATACTGCTTACAAGAGATTTTCAAGTTTTGGTATTGAAGATCCACAGGGTTTTAAGCATTAGCTCTTCTTAATACTGATGTTAAACTTGCATAAACCAAAGTATACTGTAGGGGATCATCTCTGGGATAATGAATATTCTTTATAGTGGCAAGTTGGATTCTGTGGTTAAATAAATTTGAAGAATATTGTGTTCAACTAAGTTTCACAGTTTTCTCCACCGCATAATTTCTTAAATCTTTTCATGCTGTTAGCATTTATTGAGCACCTATTATGTGCCAGGAACTACTCTAGGTACTGAGAAAACCCTGGTGAAGAGTGAACAAGATGGATAAGTTACCTGCCCTGCCATCATAGAATTTACTTTCTGGGTATGGTACACACACACACACACACACACACAATAGTGAGCAAGCAAACAAGATTTCAAATAATAGTAAGGACTGTGATGTCCTTGAGAGGTGATATTATAGGGGGAAACTGGAGGTGGGGAAAACCAAGGAGCAGAGAGAACAATGAATCCACAGACTTCACAGGAAAAAGCTTAGCATGCTGTAGGAAGAGAAAATAGCTGAGAAACTGAGAGGGACATTGCATGTAATGAGGTATGATCTTAGAGGCCTCGGTAAGAAGTAAGATTTGATTGTTGGTGCAATGGAAAGCACATTGCAGGGTTTTAAGCCTTGGCACAATCTAATTTACAATTTGAAAAAAAAATCATCTTGGCTGCTGGGTAGAGAATGGAATTTAGAGGCCAAGGTGACAAGTGGAAACCCGTTAGGAGGCTCTTGTAGTAGTCCACCTGAGAGATAATGATGGGGTTGTCAATGCGATAGATGTGGATGACATCCACACGGTCTTGAGTAGAAACAACAGGGCTTTCTGATGTGTTAATGTGGGAAATAGGGAC
Source organism: Furipterus horrens (assembly GCF_987537825.1). Lineage (NCBI taxonomy): Eukaryota > Metazoa > Chordata > Mammalia > Chiroptera > Furipteridae > Furipterus > Furipterus horrens. Next base: position 59,724,175 of record NW_028327172.1, on the reverse strand, counting down.
CAAAGAGAAGACAGTGATGACTTCTAGCTCATGAGGTTGAGCTATTAATTACATGGCAGTGTTATCAACTGAGCTGGGATAGACTAAGGAAGCAAAGGCTTTAAAAAGTAAAGGAAATCAAGATTGTTTTATCCATATTAAATTCAAGGTACATATTACATATGTAAGAGGTGCTACCATATAGATAGATCTTATATATCTGAGTCTGGAGCTCAGGAGAAAGGTGTGAGATATAAATTGGACAATCATTAGACTACATATGGCATTTAAAGTCACAGAACTGGATGAGATCACTAGGGAGAGTGTAGAGAGAAGCTGAGGCCCGAAGCCAAGTCCTGAGGAACTTCAAATTTAGAAATTTGTTACAGAGGAAAAGCCAGCAGAGAAGACTTCTGACATGTTTGTGTCCTATTAATGACTATAAGAGGCAATACAGAAGGTGGAGTTTCCCAAGCTTATTTGACCTTAATCCTTTTGTCAAATAACATCTCCCAGGGATAGAGTTCTAAGGAAAATATTTTGGAAAATACTGTTCATAACCTTCTAGCTATGCTCCATTGTGGCATAATATATTAACTTCTAAGATGACATAGGCAAGACTTCTCCTTCTAAGCAGAGAGGTATTGCAGTAAAAGCCCAAGCAACTGTTAAACAAAACACTGACCTGATGATCCAGGCCAAAAAATATACCTACAGGAAGCACACGTGTGCCAAACGCAGTGAGAAGGAAAGGAGAGCTGTTCCACCATCGCCTCACTGAGCCAAATGCAATATAAAAAAAAGGCAGTTTTAGCCTTTTTGTTAATAATGTAAAGCCTTTTACGTGTGCCACCATCGCTTCACAGAGCCAAAGCTCATACACTGGCAGTTTTTAGCCTTTTTACATTAGTAATAGTTATTCTGGTGGAGGAGCAAGATTGAAAGTCTGAGGAGAGACACAGGGTGTAAATGCTCATGTGTGTGTGTGTGTGTGTTAGAGAGAGAGAGAGAAGGAGGGAGAGAGAATGTAACTTTTTCAGGATACTAGCGTTTGGATGTTTCTACACATATATACTATATGGGAATATCATTCTCTGGAAAGAGTTCATTTAGATAAAAATATTTTTCTTTCTAGTTAGGTTTTTGTTTTTTGTTTTTGCTTTTGTTATAAAGAACAAAAACTCAGGTATATTATTGGAATCAGAGATAACTCTAAGAACAGGTTTCATTCTAGGACACTTTCAGTTTTTTCCTTTTTCTCTCTTTTTCTTTCTCTCTCTCCCTCCTCTGTCCCCTTCCCTCTCATACATATATACCCACACCCACACACAGGTTCAGGGGCCATATAGTTTTTCTCTCTAGTATCTCTGAGACCTCTCGCTTTTTACAGTTATGTACCAAGAAATCATAATAAAATCCTCTACATTTGCATACCATAATCTAAGTGGAGCACACATGTGATGGACTAAATGTGTTTCTGTACAATTCTTACATTGAAATCCTAGTCCTCAATGTGATGATATTAGGAAGTGGGGTGTTGGGAGATACTTTGGTCATGAGGGTGGAGCCATCAAGATTGAAGTAAATGCTCTTATAAGGAGAGACACAAGCTCTCTCTCTCTCTCTCTCTCTCTCTCTCCCCCCCCCCCCCCCCCGCCCCATGTGTGGTGAATACAAGAAGAAAACAGATATCAGTGGATCTATGACTGGGAAGAGTTCACTCATCAGACACCAGATCTGCAGGGGCCTTGATCTTGTACTTCTTGCCTCCAGAACTGTGAGAAATAAATATTTGTTGTTTAAGCCACCCAGTCAGTCTATAATATTCTCTTATAACAGCCCAAACTGACTAAGACAATACATTAAGTCTTAGAGGTTTCTTTTATAAATGAGGAGACCAAGGCCCAGGGAGGAGAGACATAACCCAGTGGAAGGAGCCTTAGATGGCTTTGATAAATCTGAATTCTACTCTTGTGTGACTATAGATAGGGAAGTGGCTTGATCTGGGCCTCTAATTTCTCTTCTGCAAGGGGAGGAGGTTGGATAGGGGTAAGTGATTTTCAAGATGCATTTTTCAGTACTTACAGTCTGAGTTCATGATTTTGAGATGAAGGGACTTGGCTGAGGTCATAGAGTTAGGTGGTTCATGACACAGTGGGAACCACATCTTCTATCACCTGGTCCAGTGTTTTTGTTTTGTTTCACTATGCCACAACATATTTCCAGTATAATTTTTTTTTTTTTTTTTTTACGTCAAACCATTTTTTGCATCTATTTGGATTGCTGGGAAAACACTGCAAGAAGACAGCAGCATTGTGCAGGCAAAACAGTAAAAACATTGAAAACAATGAGACCTAGATTTGGATCTAGGTCTACTTTCAGCTTTGTGGCCTTGGAGCAGTTACTGACCAACCCTCTCTCAGCCAGTTTTAGCACCTTTTCTTTTTTTAAGAATTTATTTATTAATTTTAGAGAGAGGGGAAGGAAGGGAGAAGGAAAGGGAGTGAAACTTTAGGATATAAAAGTAGTTGCCCCTTTCCATAAGGATTTCCTTCTTGTCTAAGACTAAATAATATTTTATTGGATGTACATATCACCTTTTCTTTATCCATTCATCTGTCAATGGACATTTAGGTTACTTCTGTGTCTTGACTACTGTAAATAATGCTGCAATGAACATGAGAGTATAGATATCTTTTTGAGATCCTGATTTCAATTCCTTTGGATATACTCATATAGCCAGAAGTAGTACTGTTGTATCATATGCTAGTCTTAATTTACATTTTTACCAACAGCATACCAGGGTTCCTTTTTTTCTTCATAACCTCACCAACATTTATTATCTTTAGCTTTTTTGAAAAAATAAAAGTACAAACTTTGAGCTTGTATTTAAAAAATCAAAGTACTATGCTTAAATTAATAGTATCTTTAGATTTTTTGATAATAGCCACCCTAACAGGTATGAAGTGATATCCCATTATGGTTTGATTTGCATTTCCCTGATGATTAGTGATGTTGAGTACCTTTTCATATACCTTTTGGTCATTTGTATCTCTTCTTTGAGAAGTCTATTCTGCTCCTTTTTTTATCTTCTAGGAAATTTATGGTTTCAAATCACCCATTTTGAGTTGATTTATGTGGTATAAGATAAGGGTCCAATCCCATCCTTTTGCATGTGAATATCCAGTTTTCCTAATACCCCCCAATAAGGTCTTAAGCTCACAGGCTTGAGATTTTAGTTATGTCATATTATTTATAACCTAAGTCAAGGCTCTTGTAATCTGATCCATTTTTTTGCTGTACAAACTTCCTTCTCCAGCTTTTTCCCCCATAGAGACCATGTGCTCCTCTGCCTCTAATTATTATTGATTTCTTCTGTATTTGTCTTTTCTCATTATCATGCCATTGACAGGAAGAGTGGTTGGCCTCTTCTTATATGGGCACTAATCCCATTCATGAAGGTTCTGCCTTCATTACCTAATTATCTATCTCCCAAAGGCCCTACCTGCTAATACAATCACTTCAGGGATTAGAATTTCCACATATGAATTTTGGGAAGAGGCAAATATTCAGTCCATAGCATATTCCATCTCACATTTTACATCTCTTTCCCTCTTAATTATTTGGGGTGATAAGGAATTACAGCAAAGAGTTCATGAACCAAAATGAGGATAAGGCATGTGATGGCTTCATTTTCTGTATAAGTAATATTTATTCACGCAAGCATTTTAGTTCAATCCTTCTTGTTGAAAGCCTTTTCAAAACATTAATCCATACTTCTCCTTTGGAAATCACATAGTCTGAATATACTTGAATCTTTCTTGGTGATTGAAGACCTTGCCATGCCTTAGGCTTATAATTCAGAACTTGAATTCAAATTATTTAATTACTTGGATAAATATGCAGAAGGTGCAAAACTCAATTGGAATATGTTGAACGCAAGAAACTTTCTAAAAGTCTGTTGTTTGTTCTACATTGAAATCTTTAACAATTTTTATGTGGTTCAGACTTCAAATACTGTAAACATTCCATTTATAGATGAGGATCATGGATACTGTGTTCTGGTTAAAAAAATAATCGACAGATTTTTTTTTAATGCCTATTTTCTTGAAGGATCTGAACCAAGCATCATTTTGAAAATTAGGAAACATAAAGATAAGTTTGAGGCCTTAAGAAACATATTCTCATTGGGGATGCAAAACATAAACTCATAAAGATGTAATTACAGCAAGAGCCAAATAAATGAGAGTGCTCTTCATGAAGAAATCAGTACTTGAAATGTAATTATAGTAAGATTTGGGCCAGCAGTACTCAGTGGTAGGAAGAATGTTTGATAGGGAAGGGTCTTTAAAGTAGAGGGAATAGTTCCAATAAATACCCAGGGATGGGAAAACTTGGGATATATGTAAAGGACCATAAGTTTTCCATTTCAGAGATAATTAGGGCTAACACAAGATATTTAGTTGGGATTTCCAGTCAAGATGGAGGTGTTGGTAGACACACTTTGTCTCTTTGCACAGTCATAAGAAGGATCACAACTAACCTCAAAACAAACAAACAAAACCCCAGAACTTCCAGAAAATTGAACTCTATAGAAGTCTGACAACCAATGATTTAAAGGAGCCATATTCATCCAGACAGGTAGGAGGGACAGAGATGGGAGTGGGGGCCTAGAGGACACAGCATGCTGGTGGCAAATTGGCAGCAAGGCATCTGTGGTGGCAGGTGGAACGGACAGTCCCACATTCATGTTTGGTGAATAAAAATCAGGAGGGATGCCTTGGGAGTGAGTGAGTGCAGCCCCAGGCCAGAATGTGCAGCCCAGGATTCCAGTGCTGTGAAAATAAAGCCTCATTACTTCTGACTGTGAAAACCAGTAGGGGTTGGGGTGGTGGAAGAAACTGTTGATGTCTCAGGAGAGTCTGTTTAAAGGGCCTGCATAGTCCTAGAACATATGCAAACCCACCCAGTCTGGGAACCACCACCAGGGCAACAGCCACATGGTGCCAGTTGCATATAGGAGTAGGGTGAAGTGACTGGAAATGGGGTGAGCACCTAGCAAACCTCCAGAAGCCAGGCAGTGGCATTGTACACTTTCCGACCCCTCCCCTACATACAGAACCACAAAGTGGTGAAGCGGGTTGCCCTGCCCTGCTGAATACCTATGGCTCTGCCCCATACAGCTTAACAGGTTCCCTACAACAGGGAGTCAAAAGAGCTCTACCTAACAAACAGAAACAAATACAGGAAGGCTTCCAAATTGAGGCAATAAATAAATATGGAACAAATGAAACAACAGAAAAAAAACAGAAAGAAAAAATAAACAAAACGGAGATAGCCAACCTATCAGGTACAGAGTTCAAAACACTGGTGATAGGAATGCTCAGAGACCTCATTGAGTATGACAAACATATAAGGGAAGAAATTAAGGCTACACTAAGTAAAATAAAGAAAATCCACAGAGAATCTATAGTGGAGGGAAGGAAACGAGGGTTCAAGTAAAAGATTTAGAATATGAGGAATAAATAAACATTCGACTAGAACAGAATGAAGAAACAAGAATTCAAAAAACAAGGAGAGAATAAGAAGACTTTGGGATATCTCTAAAAGTGCCAACATCTGAATCAGAGGGATGCCAGAAGGAGAAGAAGAGCAAGAAATTGAAAAATTATATGAAAAAATAATTAAAGAAAACTTTCCTAATTTTCCAAATGAAATAGACATACAAGTCCAGGATACACATAGAGTCCCAAACAAGCTAGACACAAAGAGGACCACACCAAGACATGTCATAATTAAAATACCAAAAGTTAAAGATAAAGAGAGAATCTTTAAAGCAGCCAGAGAAAATAAGAGAGTTACCTACAAAGGAATTCCCATAAGACTATCAGCTGGTTTCTCAAAAGAAACTTTGCAGGCCAGAGGGACTGGCAGGAAGTATTCAACGTAATGAAAAGCAAGTACCTACAACCTAGATTACTCTATCCAGCCAAGCTATCATTTAGAATGGAAGGGCAGATAAAGTGCTTTCCAGACAAGGTAAAGCTAACGGAGTTCATCATCACCAAGCCCTTATTATATGAAATGTTGAAGGGACTTATTTAAGAAAAAAAAGAACATCAAAACTATGAACATTAAAATGACAACAAACTCACAATTATCAACAACTAAATCTAAAAAGCAAAAACAAAAAGAAACTAAGCAAACAACTAGAACAGGAACAGAACCATAGATACAGAGATCATGTGAAGGGTTATCAGTGTGGAGGGGGAAGAAGGAGAATGGGGGAAAAGTTACAGGGATTAAGAGGCATAATTCATAGGTACAAAATAGACAGGGGAATGCTAGAATAGTAAAGGAAATGGAAAAGCCAGAGAACTTATATGCATGACCCATGGACATGAATTAAGGTGCAGGATTGCTAGAGGGAAGGTGGGTCTGGGTGGAGTGGGGCAAAGGAGGAAAAATTGGGACAACTGTAATAGCATAATCAGTAAAATATATTTTAAAAAATATGTAGTTGGGACATTTCTAGTTTTGATAATATGTACTGAATATTCAGATTCTTGAAAAGTACTATACAGTACATTCTTTTGTAAATCAGTTTATCTCTGTGGGCTGACAATCTATAGGTCATAAGAAAATTTATAGGGTTTCCAATCTGCTTATTTAGAGGCCGAGACCCATCTCTTAGACACCAGGGATATACAGTTCACCAGACAGCCGTACCAAGTTCTAGTCCCTTTGTAGAAAACAACCTTTGGATTGGTCTGCAGGATTGGTCCTGGGTTTGGATCCCCCTCCTTAAACATCTCAAGCCAGCAGTGTGGAGGAGGGAGAGAAACAGGTTTCTCTAAACTTCCTGCTTGCCTCACCTGCCCCTGGCTGCCAGGCCAGCCCTGTGCCACTCCTATCCCACACTGACTCCTTAGAAACAAGCTCACTTTCCTCAGAGGGTAAGATGGCCTTCACCTACAGTCAATGGACTTATACTCTCCTTCTTTGTGAAAGTGGACAATGAGAGAAAGAAGGGGAAAGTATGTGAGGGATGACTTAGCTTCGTGGAAGCCATCACTCCCAGCAGAGGTAAAAAAGCCTGACATAGCAATGTGTATTCCACATTGAAGTATCTAGACAGAGAGCCCCTTGTTAAAAATTGCTAGATGGATAATCTCATGAACATGTCCATGAATTGATTAATTCTGATAAGGAGGGAAAAGAAAGGTTGATACGATTCTCAAACTCATCAAGTAAAGCACATCTACACTGCACCAAATAATTTGGCTTTTTTGCTTCATAAGGAAACAGACATGAAGAGGGCATTTGGTGTTACTCCTTGTCTAGGGCTAAGGTTCCCTTCTATTTTTGTTGTAGTCTTTCAATATCTGGCCTCTTTGTTCCTGCCCTTCACCTTTGATCACAATGCAAAACTGCTTTCCATATAGTGAAAAGCTCCTTTCCTAACAAAGCACAGGGCCAGAGTGGTAGAATTGGAAGGGAATTTAGGTGCATTAAATTCACCCTTCTGGCTTTTGAGATAAGGAAAATGAGACCCAGAAAGATAAAGTGGTCTTGTCGAGTGTAGGGATGGAAGCAAGTGCTGGAAGTTTATAAGATCGTTTATATAGTATTTGACAGTTTTATGGAGTTCCGTCACACATGGCATCTCATGAAAACCTGTGATGCAGGTGGCATTATGATGTCCATTTTACAGGTGAGGAAACTGAGACCCAGAGAATTCTCCTGGAAGGTGAAAGAGCACATATCTTTTCATCAGGGAAATTGCCCATGACAAAGCCTAGTGACACTGAAGTGTTAAACTTTTCTAAACTTTTCTCTGAAGGGCTAGGCATTCAAAGATGAATAAGATATTGCTTGTGCACTCACATCTGCTCGGGGAAGGTTGTCAGTGTCCCCCAAAGCCACACTCAGGGCACCCTAATGCTGTCCAAAAATTACTTGAACCCTAGAGGAACTGAGTCCCATGTAGTCATTTAATTTTCTCTGAACATGGCTATGCGGAAACTTTGGGAAAGGCCAGCTCTTCTGCAGAGGAGTCTACGTTTTAAACAGCACAAAACTTAGAGTCTCTGTAATATGAAAAGTAAGTACATAAGTTGGTTCAAGATTACAGAAGTATTTAGTGTTTACTTGGAAATAGAGGTGGGGTGGGGATGATCTAGGGGTTTTCAGGCCTCTTATATTTTACTTTCTTTTTTTTTTTAATTAGAACTCACTTCTGTCACCCTCTCTTTTCAGGGTGACACTGACAAGCATATACTCTTTTCTCCCCCTTTTATGTGGGCAACAACTAGATCATACTTCCATGGATGGTGAAAAATTATTTGGAACCTCTGTACTGGCTGCAGACTAAATCCAGTCTGCTGCCTGTTTTTGTAGGCTCGTGAGTTAAGAATAGTTTTATATTGTTAAGTGGCTGGGAAAAAATTAAAAGAAGAATAATGTTTCATGTCATGTGAATATAATATTCAACTTAAATTTCAATGTCAATAAATAAAATTTTACTGGAACATAGCCACTTTTATTATTTATACCTTATTTATTGCTGATTGTGTGCTACAACAGTAGTGTTTAGGAGTTGTAACAGAGACTATATGGCCCACAGAGCCTAAAATATTTACTATCCAGCCCTTAATAGAAAACCATTGCCAACCCATCTCAGAGCACTGACCATACTGCATGAGAATTGGTTCTATTCGTATCTATCTTCTGAGCTCAACTTTGAGCCTTTGAAAGACTCCAATAAAATGAGGCTTTATTCTTGACTGGCACTCTGTAAGTGTTTGTAAGATGAAAGGGAAAATGATGTGTGTTTGGGCAAGTCAATTCTCCTTTCTGGGCCTCAGTGTCCCTTTTTGTGCAATGAGAGAGCAGGCTAAGGTGAACATGGTCTCTTCCAGCTCCAACATTCTATATTTTCTATTAAAGTTACTGTAGCCAGAAATAAATATCACATTCAGTTCACTGAATCTTTTTTTTCTCCAGCTGTGGGTTTTCTCTTAGTGGCCTTCTGACTGTTGGTTCGTTTCCCAGGTCTGCAGTATTATGAAGGGATGACCTTGCTAGCTATCTTTACTGGAGGATATGATGTTAGTGTGTGCATTTCATGTAGTATGAAAATTTATTATAAATCAATAACTTCCTTTCTTCATGTCTGCCTGCCTGGTATAAGTCTAATAACATGAACACTTTTCTCAGAGCCTGGTCACCATTAAGAATCTGCACATGTGGAGTCCAGAGACTTCACTCTGGATTTATGGTCACCCCCCACATCCATCAGGATGCATGCACATGGCCCAGAAAACAGCCATCTGCTCTTGCTTAGAAAATCTCACTACTTAGAAAGCCATGGCATTTTCAAACCACATGGATATAAAGTTCTCCTCCAAACCTCATAAATGCATAGGGCCTTGCTCTCGTGTGCTGTTTGGTAAGACACCTTCGTGGCACAAGGATATGGCCTGATGTCTATCAATGGGATTTGATTTAAATCATTAGCCTGCACTCTTTCCTCCTAGAAGGGTTGTTGTCTCTCCCCACCCCCATGAATGTTAAGGGGACAGAATCTTAGAATTAAGGCACATGTGACATTGTAGGAAACAAGGAAATAGTGACTCCCAAACCAGTAGAAAATCATTAGTAACAAAGAGCAAATGTAATTAAAGGGTCTTAAGGGCAAATGTAATTAGAGGGTCTCAAGGGAAAATGTAATCAAAGGATCTCTGAGAAGGGAGTTGACAGCATTAACATATTTACAAATCACAATAGGGGCATTTAGATAATCGTGTTAGATTGTAACTCCGGAATAACCAGTAATGGAGAAACTTGGGAGAAGGAGAGCTGTGGGGGAGCTAATCACATTACTATAAAACCAGTTTTCTTTGTCTACTTGGCGCGCACATTCTCCTGGCTGAGGGTGCGTCTGACTCTGCAGACTCATGAATAAACGCCTCGCTTTGCTGCTCAAGTCCTGTGTCCTGGTTTTTATTGTGAACATTTCTCACAACATGAAGAAATGTGTTTGCATGTAAATTTGGCCTGATGAAGGTTTTCTAAGCTAAAGCCAAGACCAACCCTCATACAATAGGTGAAATTTGTTCTCCGGACTCTTCTGTTCCCTTTTATACTCATTCCTCCAGGTTTCTAACACTATCCACTCTCTGTCCTGGGCCTCCGCTATGATGCATCAGGAATGGGAAACACTTTTCAATGAAAGGTATTGAGGGAATGTGGAAAAGTATAAAGCACTTCGAATCAAACCAGTCTGAGACCCAGTTCCTCCACTCATTGGTTCAGCCTCAGTTTCTAAGGCCCAGAAGGTATGATCACTCAATACCCAGAGATATCAAGGAGGGTTTAACTGAGGAAGTAACTTCTGAACAGAGTCTTTGAAAAGAGTCATAGTCCTCCAAAGCAAAGAAGGAAAGTGTGTTCTATCAGAAGAAATTGTGTACCTAAGGGCACAGGCCAGAAAGAGCCTGACACAGGTAAGGGACCAGCAAGAAGTTCTGCATGGAAAAACACCAGATGCTTGGTGAACCGGGGGGAGGAAAAGGGAGGGGAATCGGGGCAGTGTCCAGGGAGGGATCTGAAGAGATAAGCTAAATCAGCTTGCTTTGAAGGAATCTACATAGGCTGATAAGACATATAGGTAAATAGGAGGGGATTGTCACCCAGTTTGGCAGGCGAAGCTTGGGTTACCCCTGCAGTGATGCCCCCTGCTCCCACCCATACCGCTGCTGCTGCTGCTGCCCCGTCACTCCTGGGCTGCACAATGAGCACAGTGACCACAAGTGACTGCCTCTTCGAAGCTGTCCTTGTCAAAGATTCTGGTGTTGGAAAGAGCAATTTCCTGTCTTGATTTACTCAAAACAAGTTTAATCTCAAACTGAGAGTATCACTGGAGGAAAGTTTACAACAAGAAGCACACAGGTTGATGGGAAAACAATAGAGGTACAGATGTGAACAAGGCAGGGCAAGAGTGATACCAAGCTATAACATAAGCTTACTATCGTGGAGCTATAGATGCCTTTCTGGTTTATGACAGCAATTTTGAACCTTTTTCATCTTATGGCATATGTAAACTAATTACTAAAATTCTGTGACACACCAAAAAAAATGTTACTTTCTGCCTGACCAAAAAAAATAGGTATAATTTTGATTCATTCACATCAAAAGCTATTGTTGTATTGGCTGTTGCCATTTTTTTATTTGACAGTTTAAGGGAAAAGAGATCAGTGACCCTGACTAAATAGTCAGGTATTGCATGTTTTAAAAATTCTTGCAGCACAAAGATTGAAATCGCTGGTTTAGGACACTGTTAAACATCTCAGATGTGAAAATGTAGAACAATGGCTGAAAGAACTGAGAGATCATGCTGATAGTAACACTGTTACCATGCTTTGGGGAAATAAGTGATTTGTGTTATCTCAGGGCAGTTCCTGGAGATGAAGCAAGACCTTTTGCAGAAAAGAATGACTTGTCATTCATTGAGCCATCAGCTCTAGTCTCTACAAAAGTGGAAGCTGCTTTTTAGACAATTCTGACAGAGCTATATCTCACTGTTTCCCAGAAGCAAATGTCAGGAGGAAGTGAAAATGACGTCTCTAAGCAACAATGTGGTTCCTATTCATGTTCCACCAACCACTGAAAATAAGCCAAAGGTGCAATGGTTTCAAAACATATAAGACATTTCTGTTCTCCCCTAGAAGGCTGTGTGTAGGCCATTTCCCAGGAAGGAGATTTAAATACATTTGCAATTCTTATAGTCACTTTTGTGTTTTACTACTTCCTCATACTTAACAAATTTTCCATGTTTTAAGTCTTTCGATTTTAGCTTTTCTTCATGCTATGATTTTACCAGCCTTAGCCTAATAAACTGAATGTTTGGATTCCTCATTTCTTATTTACTTTTCTACATGGAAGCCTGTTACCATAGGCATAATAGGACTTGGTCACTTGAAGCTCCAACCTGTTGGTTTTGATTAATTCGAACTAAGAAGACTTTAGAAATAAGCTATCATTTTGCCACACAGCAGCTTATAATGAGCAGCTTATAATTCATACACTCTTCTCTCAGTGCAGAGCTTGAAATTTTTCCATTATTCTGGAAATCACTTTCTAAAATGCCTTCACGGGTTATGGAGTTCAGTAAATTTTGTTTTTTAACTTTTGTAAGCATCAAAGTTGATTCAAAGAGGGGGCATTTTTTTCTGGACAAGGATTATCTTAATAAACACAAAAGACTGTTTAAAATGACATACATAAATAATTATAACACATGATAGAATGCCCCAGTGCTTTCAGATGATCAAAGGAAGTGCAGGGCAGCTCAGAAAAGAGAGAGAGATGATTTCCCACTGGAGGTTAGAGACTATACTGATGAGTCAGGCAGGGTTAGAATTGGTCCTTTTGAACTTTGGGCATTCAAGTAGAAGTTTAAAATCTGCATTATAATTACCCAATCGTGTTCTTTTGAATATCTTTAACTTAATGGGCCATATCTTAAATCTCAATGCACCACTCAGTAGGGGGCCCATTCCAATGATGTAATGCGCCTGTGTTGTTCTGCACTCAGTGCCTAGAACCCCAGGTAGGTGCAAATAAATATTTGGGGAATCAGTATTCTAAATGATGGCAACCACATACTGTAGATATTTTCAAAGTGTTTAAAAAATATTCTGTCTCTGTCCTGGCTGGTGTGGCTCAGCTGGTTGGAGCGTTGTTCCATAAACCAGAAGGACAAGGGTTCTATTCCCAGTCAGGCACATGCCTGAGTTGCAGGGTTGGTCCCCCAGTCACGGGTACATGAAAGGCAAGAAAGCAATGTTTCTCTATCACATCAATGTTTCTCTCCTTTTCTCTCTCGTGCCCTTCCCCTCTCTCTAGAATCAATAAATGAGTCCTCAGGTGAGGATTTAAAATAAAAAATAAAAAATAATTCTGTTCCTTTGTTGCCATTAGTACAACTCTATTTGTCATGCGTCTGGAGTTCTGGCTTTAAAAATATGATAACAGAACCCACAGACACAACATAGAAGCTTCATTCTCATCTTCTAAAACCCTCCCCATGCCAGCTGGAGTTTTTGTGAGGGAGGCGGGAAGGGAATGTGGTTTTGTGGAGAGCACACCATTTCTGGGCTGGAAGCCTCAGCCACACCCTTCTGCATGGTTGGCTGCCCGTGTGGTCTCAGAGCAGGGCAGTCCCTTCATCTTGTGCTTTGCTGTCTGAACACAGGCTCTGGGAGTCTTGGATGAAAATGGAAAGTATTAACATCTTGGAAATGATGTTGTTGGGGTGCTTGTGGCCTTGTTTCAGTCTTTCCAAACTAGTTTCTGGCTCTGTTGGAAGGGGAAAACTTCCACATCTGCAGAGATGAAAGAGTATGTTGTTTCACAGATTTAGCATCTGCCCAACACCTCTGGAATGTAACATTTGATGTGCTTAATTATCACTGTCAAGTGGATCATCAGTGAAAATGATCAACCCATTCCATTTTTTTCTTCCTTCCTTTCTTTTCTTTCTTCTTTCTTCTTTCCTTCCTTCCTTCCTTTCTTTCCTTTCTTCTTTCTTCCTTCCTTCCTTCCTTCCTTTCTTTGTCATTCCATTTCATTTAGTTATAGTTTAAATGTCAAAACTACTAGGTGCACATAAGTTTTGTTTTTGTTTTTTTTTTTTGAGTTGAGGAAGGGGCTTGCATTATATTCTGACTTTTCACAGACTACCTTTATCTCTATGTGAAATTTTTGGATCCCATCTGTATGTAGAAAACAATAGAGAAGGCTGCTTTTCTAAATGGTTTCATTATCCTCCCATTACCCCAAATAAAAACTTTTAGAATTATCTCCTCCATTCTTGAGTTCTCCTAATTCTACCCCCCAAATTATTCTCACAAGTAGCTCCTCTTGTCTGGCACCTTAATTGAGTCTCTCTGTCTAGGTCATTCCAACAGCCTCTTAACTGTCTCCCTGATTCCAAGATCTCCCATCAGACCAGCCTTTGCACTGCTCTCTGAACCAACACTTAAACGATGACACTCTGCTTCTCTAAAGCTGCAGACGGCTCCTCATCACACAGGGAATAAAATACAAATGCTTGGCATGCTATTCAAGACCATGTTGAGTCTTGACAATGCTTTAGCAGCCAAACTTTGGAAGTAAAAAATAAACAGAAGGATAATAAATTTATAAAATAAACTAGATATATTACATAAAAGCTGTTCTCCAAAAATATCACTGCAAAAATAATGTGTTGGGGTGTGTGTGTGTGTATACATACAGATAGTTGTGTATACACACATGCACAGTGTTATAAGTGGTTATTAGCGTTTCTAAGCAAGCCCACAAAAGTCTATTCAATATATAATTCTAAACAAACTATTGTGCATGTGCAATTTTTTAAATTACAGAGTGATGCCAATAAATAAAATAGGAAAACCATTAACATTCAAAATTATTTTAAAATAAATATATCTTGACTACTGGCCCTTGAAATGACAAGATGGGCAAACAACTCCATTTGCCTTAATAGCTTGCCCTTTTACTACAAAGCTAACATTTACTAGTGCTTATAATATGCCAGGTCATGTTTTAAGACCTTTACAAACATTAGCATTAAATTATTTGATCTCACAACAACCTTATAAAATAGATATTATTTTTCCCCACTTAACAAGAAAACTGAGGCACAGGGAAGTTACATAACTTGTCCAAGGTTAGACAGGGAGCTGTAAAGGTGGGATTTGAATTGGGGCATCTTGGTTCCAAAGTTTTCACTCTAAATGACAACCTTAGGTTAAGAACCACTGGAGAGTTATTGGGAAGAGTCAGGGCCAATTAATAGTGGAGATGCATAAGAAGTGATAGGAAGTGTCTAAAGCTGTCAGCAAGAGACTGGGGACAAAGCTGGGTAGTCAGGATTGGGTACTGGGAATATGATGTTTTGCTGAGGTCATTTTGATGCTAGTGATATTTCGACATTCACGCTCAATTCATTTCTTTAAAGCAGTGGTTCTCAACCTCCTAATGCCGCGACCCTTTAATACAGTTCCTCATGTTGTGGTGACCCCCAACCATAAAATTATTTTCATTGCTACTTCATAACTGTAATTTTGCTACTGTTATGAATCATAATTAGCCCTGGCTGGTTTGGCTCAGTGGATTGAGCGTTGGCCTGCGAGCTAAGTGTCGCTGGTTCGATCTTCCAGTCAGGGCACATCAGAGAAGGAAAACTCTGACTCCAAAAAACCTCCGCTGCCTTGTGGCATACCTCTTCAGGGGAAAGGCTAAGGGAGTAAACCCCGACAGAAAATCCGGAGCCGGAGTCCCTAAGGCGGTTTGACGTTGTAGTCAACACCGGCAACTCCTGCGGCGCACCTGAAGCCAAGCTGTATTGACTCCGTCTTTCCCTTGGATCCTTCAGCTGCGAAGAGGGGGGGGGTCTGCTGCATGGGCAACAGCAGACCCTCCATATCACCCTGCCCAGGCTCTGTAGCTTCAGCTTCACTGGAGAGGACACTCCAGCATCATCGCAAGATGTCGATTCAACACGGGAGGAGACAGATACCGTGTCACTCCCAAGTCGGACTGCACAGCCATTCTCGGCGGTGCAGATAGACTCTTAAGAAGCTACACCATCGTCTCTCGAGACGGACGGCTGCCGACGACGACGACGATGAATCATAATGTAAATATCTGATACACAGAATGTATTTTCATTGTTACAAATTGAACATAATTAAAGCATCGTGATTAATCACAAAAACAATATGTAATTATATATGTGTTTTCCGATGGTCTTAGGCAACCCCTGTGAAAGGGTCGTTCAACCCACAAAGGGGTCACTACCCACAGGTTGAGAATCGCTGCTTTAAAGAATAAAGCATTAAGTTTTTTAGTTAAAAAATAATCATATACTTGAAACCAATATAATTTTATTAACCAGTGTCACCCCAATAAATTCAATAACAATTTTTAAAAGATAAGGAATTTTATCAGACAAAATAAGATTATTTCGTGTTGACAAAAGGCCATTCATTAAGAAGACATACCAGTGCTAAATATGTTTGCATCTAATTAAAAAGGTTCAAAATGAAAATTTAAAAATCATCAGATACTTCGTGCAGAAGAAACTCTCCTTAATGTCAGGTTAAAGGGGGGGTCTTGTGGGGGATTCAAAAATGGGACTGGAGCCAGAGATGTGGTGAGAGATGGTGAAGCTTAGATGCTTAGAAATGGGGTGTTACATTACTTCTTCATTTTCTTTAGGCTATTGGCTTGATCTTTAGGGTCACAGAATGTCCATGGTGTCAAAATGGTCAAAACAAAATGTTCTGCTTCAAAGAGGGGCTTGCAGGAGGAAGAGGTTAAGCAGAGAGTGCTAACCACAGCCTGTCTTAGGCAGAAGCAGAAGGAAACATCAATCCGAGTAAAGCAAGAAAAGTTGCTTTCTGTTCTGGTTGTTAGAAAGGGCAAAGAATCAAAACACCACTTTAGCAATGGATGAGTTTATAAAATTGCAGGAAGTGTTTCAAGACCTAAAAGATAAGACACATTTTGGAATCATCTTCATGCAGTATCTTTTTGTTGTGGTGTATTTCCCATCTGTAAATTGGGATTATTTGACAAGGTGACATCACCTCTGGTATTATCCATGGATCAAGACAGTTCAAGTATTGTGAGAAGATGGGATACAGAACCAGACTCAAACCCAAACTCCACAACTTGCTGGCTGTGTGTCTTCAGACAAATCTCAACTTCTCTGAATCTGTTCTTTCATTGATTAGGAGGAAATAATAATACTACCTAAATCTTGGGGCTGTGTGGGCCTTAAATTGTGCCTCTACTAGTCAGCATTCAGCAAATATGCATCAAATGACAAGAGTGGTTAGTGGGATTATAGTTGAGTCTTTATTTTTCTTTACTGAATTTCTTAAATTTTCTACCATGAGCATATATTGTTTTGGTAATTAGAAACAAAAATAATAAAAGTTATTCTCTACACAGCGATATTCAGAAGATGCCGTGGGGTGCTGGTTGTTGTCTACACCCCGCGTGGCTTTCCTGGGGTCAGCTCACTGTACCAGGCCGCCGGCACTTAATGAGACCGAGAGCAGTGGTAGCTCAGTGCCACGGGAGCTCTGTTCTCTCTATCACACATTGATTTCTGTCCTGCCATTCCCTCAGTCTGCCACTCAGCTGGATGTTCCCAGCCACCCCCAGTCCTCAGGGAGTTCCATTATTTTATCCTTCTATTTGCATTCATTCAGCACCAAGGCCTGGAAGCACCAAGAGGCTGCAGGAGTCAAGTCTGCTTTTGATTTCTGGAAACCAGGGAGAGTGTGGGCAAGTGCATTAAACGAAACAAAGCTCTAGCAGGAAACCAGCTTCTAATCCTGAAGCTTCCCCTGGTTCTCTTCTTTTTCTTTATAAGTTTAGGTTTGTGGGTCCCAGAACTGCCTTGGTAAAAAAGAAAAGATGAATATAGGGAGTTAAATCTGAGTTTCACCATCCCTGAAGCATTTCCAGCACCAGGAAGTATAACCAGGGGGACTCTGTCACATCTGAGTTATCAGCACTGCCCACCCTTTCATGCAAGGGGCCCACGCATGATCACTCAAGGAGGTAAGGAAGAGCCAAAGGGCCAGGGTCTTTCTGAGTGCGTGGGCTCCTGGGAGCACAAAGTGTGGTTCATTAGCTTCCTCTCAAAGCCACTCCTGCTTGCTTGTTCCTGTATCAGTACACATCGCTGCCATCCACCCAGCTGCCTAAGTCAGAAATCTAGGAGTTGTTCTTGACCACTTCCTCTCCTTCACATCGCACATTCATTATAGATGCAGTCTTACTCTACTCCTTTAAAATGACCCATGTAGCTACCAACTTCCACTGTTACCAACTAGTTGAGACAATCATGCTCTCCTGCCTCTATCACAGCTATTCCCCAACAAGGACATTGGTTTGAATGCCATGTAGCCCCAGATGACAGCTAGCGAGGATAAGGAACATGTAAGGGTCACACAGGCAGTGAGGGACAGACAGATCCAGAAGAAAATCCAGGCTTTCCGGCCCCAAGTCTAATACTACTCCTGGACACCAACCTGCTCCATTTGTTCCTTTATTTGCTGTATTGCATTGAGACCCCAATAGTGCCAGTCACAGCACTAGACACAGTCATGGTCCCCCTCTGGGGTTACTCCAACATGGGGTGGCTCCCATGTTGGATAATGGTTTTCTGCCTATTAATTTATGTCCCCATCATTCCTGCAGATAGAGGAGGGCATCTCTCAGGCCCCTGCCTGTCCTCTCAGTCCAGTATTCCACGAGTTGACTTTTGTGTGGCCTACTTGCAAACAGTTTCTGATCTATTGAGGCCAACAGAAAATGTACACATCAAGGCAAAGACTCGATGTGAGTCCAACGTTCAAAACACAAATAAGCAGAAATAGTCCCTCTGGACCAAACTTATAATCTACACAGGAAAGGGGGACAGGAAAGTTGATCCGGTTCAGTTTTCATTACTAGCACAGTTCATACCTTCTTGGGACATTGATGCTCAGAGCAGGAGAAGTTGGTTCCCCACCGTACCCAAGATTGCAACGGATTCATTTAGAGCATGTTAATAAGTGCAAACTATGTGCCAAGCACAGTGATGGGTGCTGGGAACACAGTGTTGTTTCACGTAGACAGAAATCCTGCCCTAGAGGACCTTAGAAACTAATGGAATCTGACCTCATCTACAACTTAATTTCCTTTTAAATACGTTTATTTCTGGATACCATCTTTACAAATTTCAAATGTAGGATTGTAGAATCATAGATTTTAGGGGACATCAAGAAGATACTCATTCAGCCCTTTGCCTTTCCCCCATTTGCCAATGTTTAAATCCCTTTTATAATACCTTTGTCAAGTGATCGTGTAATCTTACTATGGACATCTTCAAAAACAGGGTATTTACTGCCTCCAAGGTGGCATATTCTATGTTTAATCCACAGAAGGAGTTAGAATGTTCTTCCCTGTGTTGAACCAAAACTGGTTTCCCTAAAACTTGCACTGTGTTCTTCCCCCTCAGCCTCCATAGGTCAGGACAGTCTTTCTGCTCTGAGTCGGCCCTGGGCTATGTGAGGATGCTTATGTCCCCCAAGCATTCTATTCCCCAGACCAAACATCTCCACTTGATTCCACCTTTCCTCATAAACATGGTTTCAGGCTCCTTCTCTAGTCAAATGGCCAACAGAGTGACTCCCTCCCACTCTGTGAAAGCATAAACAGAATCTTCACGTAAACAAGATTATTCTCTTTGGTTCTCCCATATTACACTCCAAGATTATGTGATCATGGAGCAAATTTCTCCCACCCCTGCAACACCCCATTACCTAATTCTGTAGCTTTGAAACAAGCAAGTCAACTTTATTGTTCACAAACTTGAACTAATAATATTGAGCTTTCAGGGTTGCCCTGAGTATTTAGAGATAATAAATTTTGAATTAAATATTTCAACAATATTAATGGAATACCCATTATTACACCCATGTATTGGACACTGTTCTGGGCTTTGGGTAGGATGTAGTTCTGAAGATGATGGATAAGGCCTCCACCTTTATGGAGCTTAAAGCCTGAAGATGGAATATAAGCATCTATTCGAGGATCATAGAGTTTGAATTGAAGCCCAAGAGTTCCCATGACCTAAACTGGAAGCTTAAAAATGGTACCCACTGTTATGATTATCATCATGATGAACATAGATACAACCATATTAATACCAATGAAGCCTTTAGGTGTTATAATTTCTTTATGAGAATAATGCTTTTAAAAACAGAGGAAAAATCATGGTGGTATTTCTGATGAATAATAACTATTATATCACAAATTGTCTCATTTCCTCCTCCTAGAAACCCCATATTTCCCATAAATCAAGGAGTTTTATAATATATGAGCTGAGTTAGCTTTTATACAGTAGTCGTTTATTTAAATCTGGATTACTGGGAAACTGGGGCCATCAGAACCTCCATGTCAACCATGGGCAAGAGCAGCAAGATGCTGCAGCCCATCGACTACAGGGTGAGGTGCATCCTGCAAGATGGTCATGCCTTCATTGGCTCCTTCAAGGCTTTTGACAATTGTATAAATTTGATCCTATGTGATTGTGATGAATCCAGGAAGATCAAGCCAAAGAACTCAAAACAAGCAGAAAGAGAAGAGAAGCATGTCCTTGATTTGGTGCCTCTTCCAGGTGAGAACCTGGTCTCAATGACAGTAGAAGATCCTCTTCTCAAAGATACTGGTATTGCCCTAGTGCCACTTACTGAAGATGCTGGAGGCCCAGGGATTGGCAAGGCTGCTGGCAAAGGAATCCCAGCTGGTGTTCCCATGCTCCAGTCTCCTGCAGGACTTGCTGAGCCAGTTTGTGGGGTTGGTGGGCCATTCCAACAGGTGATAACTCCACAAGGAACAGGCACTGTTGTAGCTGCTGCCACAG